>NW_026068073.1:1793017-1926107 GCF_014885135.2 Alexandromys fortis
GGGGGGGAGAGGGAGAGGGAGGAGAGGAGAGAGAGAGAGAGAGAGAGAGAGAGAGAGAGAAACAGCTCTCCACTGGTGTTTAGGGCCAGTTGTTGGATGGGCACTCTCTTGCCCCCTCTGCTGGTCACATGGATACATGCAGTATAAAATCCGGGGAGCTGGTAGGAAGGTGTGGTGCAGCCACCTCCGCTGTCTCACCAACCTCTCTCCTTTCTCCCGCAGTGCCACAGTGACAGCTGTCAGGACAGTCAACAGAGCCCAGACATCAGCTCTGCAGCCCTTGGAATGACAGTCAGCTTTCTAGAATGGTCATGATGATAAAATACTATTACTCAAATTATCACGTGTCCATCCTTCCAGAATCTGCAGTTCTTGCCTGCCTGTGGGTGGGGTTAGTTAGTCACTCTGGGGTACGGGATGGCCCCCACAAGGCAGCCTTAAAGATCAGATACCACTGGTTGCCATCTTGGAAGATGGCATTTCCTGAGGGAACTGCTTTGCCATGGCGTTTACAGTAGTCAAAGGTGAAACTCATGCTCTGTGGCCTGAACTCTTTTGAACATCACCAGAGGGAAGGAGTCAGGCAGGACAGAACATCCGAGACAGGCTTGGGAACACCTGCCATCTTAGCTATCTGGAAGGCCAGAGTCCTCCTGGGCAATTAAAAAACACCTGCGTTAAAATAAAAATAAAGAGAAGAGGGCTTGGGGTGGGGCTCAGCAGTAGAGCCCCTACATAGAACCCTGCAGTGAGGGATTTAGGGGCGGCTCACTGGTGGAGTGCTTCCTTAGAATGTGGGAGGCTCTGGGTTTCATCACCAGAGGGAAGAGGAGGCAACTGGAAAAGCCTTGGGGAAAGTGGGTACCGGAGCACCAAGGACACAGCGTGCACAAAGCATGCTAGAGGAAGACCTGGGGCAGCCTGTTGCCTTGGTGATTGTGGCATTAAAGAGCCAGGACCTAGGTGTTCGTTCTTAAGAGCCTGACATTTATTAACTTTAAAATTTCATCTGTCTGGCTCTGAGCTGAGCTGGCTTCATCTCCAGTTCTTTGGCGATCTGGTGTGAATCAGAGTCCCCAGAGTTCTGAGACCTGCGGGTCCAGTCTTGCCTCTATGGCTTGGAGCTAAGGAGAAGAGCGTCCATCTAAGAGCTGGGATAGGCAGGTCTGTGGATGTCTTGGGAAGAGGCCTCACCTTCCAGAACTGGCCTCTTGTGTTCCCCTTTCAGGGAACTAGGCTTGTGCGGCCAGTCTGAGCCCACCCCTTCAATGAGTAGGCCTCCCTCCCTAGACTCCACTTGGTGTCAAGAAGAGGCTGGGGGAGGGCTGTGTGCTCTTTCTTAGGAGCCTACAAGCAGTTGGGCTAGGAGCACCAGCCACACAGTTCCCACTCTGCTGCCAGACCCTGCCGCCTTCTCCTTAGAACCCCTAAGAAGCAGGAAAATGGTAACCTTTCTTCAGGCTCAGGGATCCAGACCTAGTTGTTCTCCCTCAGACCCAAGAGTCCAGGCCTCAGCCCTCCTCCCTCCTCCCTCAACCCATGCATCCAGGGTCCAGCCTTCCTCCCTCCGACCCAAGGGTCCAGGCCCCAGCAGGCCTACCTGGTCCCTCTCCATCCTTCCTGGCCCAACATCCCTGGGCTCGCGGCCCCACTCTCACCTCCGGGGGCCGCTGTCCCTCCTCGCCCTCCTCTTCCTCCTCCTCCTCCTCTTCCACCTCCTCCTCCTCGTCCTCCTCAGGCGCGGTGTCCTCGTGCGTGAAGGGCACGGCACAGGCGGGCGAGTGGAAGCGCAGACGGTAGAGCAGACGCACCCAGCGGCCGAACTCGCGGTCGCGGGTCTCTGCCGGTGCACGCAGCTGCAGGTAGAAGGCACGACCCGTACGGAACTTGACCTTGAGCTGCTGGCGGCTCTCGTCGTGCACAAACAGCTGCACGAATTGCAAGGGGAACAGCCTGATGGGAGAGGGGCGGCTCAGTTGCGGCCTCTTACACCTCCTTGTGTTTCTAGCCCTGTCGCGATCCTTCGGGGACTCCCACTTCTTGATGGCCCTGGAATGCCTAAGGTGGCCCCCTCTCTCTCCTCTGTCTCTCTCTCTCATCCTGGTCCTGTCCTACTGCCAAATCCTCGCAGCTGCACCTTCACCTGAGTCCCATCAGGCCACCAGAGGGCCATGTTTAGCATCTTAGTTTGGCCCAGCCAAAGTCAAGGCTGGGTCCTCCCTGGGGACCAGAAGCCCCTGCCTGGGGTATAGTTTCCATCACCCCATGTTCTCTATCTATGCTGTTTCTTCCCCGGTCCCTACAACGTGAGCTCCTTGGATTCTGAACTCTGACCTGGTTTTGCCCAGTCCTGTTTTTCCTAATATGGTGAATGGCTGAAAGAATGCTTGTCGAGTATTTGAATAAGCAAATTGCTCAGGTTTTCAGCTAGATTTAAGGTCCAAAGAAAAGGAAGATACTGTCCCAAGAGACTGAGTAATGTGACCCGGGCCACGCAGCGGTGGGTGCAAATAAGGTTGTGAGCTAGCGGTGGGCCACCTGATGTGTCCAACCTCCTCCTTTCTATGCACATAGATACACAGAACAGTCTCCTGTTACATGGTGACCCCAAGTCACGGGACAAAGCCCGTGTCCTTCAGTGGACAAGGGATGTCCCCTCAATGTCACAGCAGTTGATGACACACACTGCTCACACTGTGCCAGGTGCTTCACGAAACACAAATAGGAAGGACTGTCCTGCCGCTCACCTTCCAGATGAGGAGACTGAGGCACAGCACAGAGGAGACAATAAGGTTTGATCCCACGCTCTGGGGTTGCTGACTTGTTCAAGAAAAACCCAGCCCCAGGGATGAGTTGGAAGAGTCCAGTTGGCTCAGCCTGGAGTAGGGGTGGGGCTAATTGCCAACAGGGTTTGTTTTGTTGTGTTGACGAGGAAGCTATCAGTAGCCCAGGTTGGTGTGGAACTGGCTGTACTATCCATCCTGGCTCTGAACATTTGTTCCTCCTGCCTCCACCTCCTGAGGGCTGGGATTACTGACAGGACTCATACACGTTGTTGGCTGCAAGCAGGTGACCCCAAGCTTGCATTCAATATTCAAACATTGTTGCTGGAAACAGTGCAGTTTACCAGGGCAGAAAACTGTTTTGAGTAATATTCTCCACTGGGAAGGAGATAATTGGGTGTATTCAGGCACATTCCCCGCTCCCTTCTGCCTTTTTTTGAGAGAAGGTCTCATATGGCCCTGGCTGACTGGAACTTGTAGACCAGGTTGGCCTTAAACTCAGAGACTCACCTGCCTCTGCCTCCTGAGGGCTGGGATTAAAGGTGTGCGCCACTATACCCAGCTAGTGCCAGGCTCTTTACATGGCTGTTGGGGATTCAAACTGGGATCCTCATGCTTGTCCTGAAAACACTTTACTGACTGAGTCACCCCCTAGTGATCCCATTTTACTTTTTATCTTGAGACATAGGTCTCACTAAGTTATCCAGGCTGGCCTAGAAGCCACTCTTATATCTCAAGCTGGCCTTGAACTTGTGCCTCAACCTCCCAAGTAGCTGGATTGTCAGGCTTGTGCCATTAGGCATGGCTTTTTTCTGTTTCCTCGCTGTCTTTCACGAACTGAGATATGATGGGAGAGGATGCAGGTCCCACAAGAATACCAGAGTGTGCACATGTACTCCAAGCATGGAATGTTTGTGGCTCAAGCAGGGTAGGGCCTAGGCTAGGAAAAGGGATGTTCTGAGTGTGAGGTTTGTACTTGGTGGTACTTGATTTCCGCATGTGAAGTTTTCAGTGAGAGGAGCAAAGCGTAACAGTGGACTTGAACGCAGTACTTTGAGACCAGGATTGTGAGGGGCCTCAGGTTCTAGTCCCAGCTCCTGGCCTGCTCTGTGGGACTCTGGGCCATAGGCCTGGGCTCTGATCCTGACTTTATCTCTCGGGGACTGAGGAGCACCTGGAAAGTTGAAAGCATTGTAATAAACTGTCACCATCCTGACCCTGTGGTGTCACCGAGGACTGTCCTCCCTCATCTTGCCTAACTTTTGACCTTTGTGAACTTCCCTGTCATCTTTCTGAGAAGACAGGTCTGGCACTTATTGGTGCTCTTGGTCCCCCAAACCTGGATAGCAGAATGGTGGCTGTAAGGTGGGAGGAGGCTGGGACCAGGAAGGGCAGTCACCCGAGGAGCTGTAGGCGTCCATTCTCCTTGTCAGGGCCAGCAAGCAGCAGCAGGTCTGGCAGCTCCAGGGCTGGACTAGAGGCTGCCACCCCCATGGTGACCTTGTTGGCGACTTCTCCAAACCGGGTCACCTGGGGCCAGAGGTTAGAGGCAGGATGGATAGATGGAGGACAGAACTGAACAGGATCTGGGGGGTGCTGGGAATCTTGACAGGGGGGGAGTTGAAAGCAGGTCAGGGGCTGGGAATGTGGCTCAGTATATAGCACCTGCCTAGAATCCCCTGGTGCCGGGCTGTGGGTGTAGCGAAGTGGTGGAGCTCCTGCCTAACGCGAGCAAGGCCTGGGTACCATCCACAGCACCACAAGAGAAAAACGAAGGGTGTGGGCCAGATACTTTAGGATTAAAGGATAAGAACCACATGTGTGCGCAGTCAATGAAACTGAGACAAAGGCTTGGCGATATGAGAGGGTTCGGGGGTTATGTAGAACACTTGGGAGATCGACAAGGCGAAGGATCATGGGGGGAGGGGCAGCCACAGTTCGCAGAGCAGGGGCTCCGTAAACAAAGGGGCGGAGGTCCGGGGCTCCACACCTGCACGAAGTTGCTCTCAAAGATGGGGAAGTCGCGCAGCTGGTCGAACTCGCCGCTCAGGAGGTGGCGCTGGAGGCGCCCAGGGCGGCACGGGGCGTAAGCTGGAACCAGGGGGCGGTCTGCTGGGGCGAAGGGCTGGCATCCACCCCAGGACAGGTACGAGCCCCCCGGCAGGGGGCGCACGCGAGGCAGCGGCCTCCGCATTGCGGGCCCCATGCTTCCCAGGCTCCCTAACCAGGGACAAACCCTCCGGACCCGGCTCCTCCCCTGCCCTGCCATCCGGCCTCACCAGGTCCGCCCGGGGCCCGCTTAGGCTTGCGCGCGCCCTTCATCGCCACGCCCAGGCCCTGGGTAGGGACGAAGGGTGGAGTCAAGGCCAGAAAGGTAAGGGGCGGGGTCCTAGCGCCTATGCTATCACAATGAGCACCGAGCTTTCGGTGGCGTCAGGAACGTGGCCTCTCCTAGGAAGTGGAGCTGGGAGGGTGGGCCTTAGAGGCCCGGATGAAGAAATGGCCGCTCTAAGGGAGGCAGGCGAACGAGGGCTAGTGCGCAAGGGCGGCACGCGGCGCAGGCGCATGAGCCTCAGGATGCACTTGGGTTCCCAGCGTGCTTTACGGCGCTCGGCTCTTCTCAGATCCTCGTTATGGTGGCCGCGGGTGCTGGGGCTGCCCGGCTGCTCGTGCTCTTGCTGATAGCCGCCGCGGCTCCAAGTAGGGCCCGAGGCAGCGGCTGCCGGGTCGGGTCCGCCGCGCGCGGGGTGAGTGCTGGCGGCCGGGGCGGGGCCGCCTCCTGCAGGCTCTAGATGGATTCGCATCGTGAATATTCATGAGAGGATGCGGTCTGTAACCGAAGCTGACTTGGCTTGACTTGGTTGTGCACACCTTTCATCCCAGTGCTCAGGAGGCTGAGACGGGAGGATTAAGGAAGGAGTTTGAGGCCAGCTTGGGCTGCATGACATTGTCTCAAAAATACACAAAAGTGGGTGTGATGGTGCACGCTTTCAATTGCAGTATTCGGGAGGCAGAGGCAGGTGAGTTCGAGGTCAGACAGGGCTACACAGTGAGACCCTGACTCAGTAAACAATACAGATATAGCGCTAGCGCCTGAGCGCTAGGGATGGAGTCGTATTTCTGAGTATGCACGAGGAAGCCAGGTTCTGCAGGAGCCATTGAGTGTTGTAGATACTGAGTAGGAAAAAAGCTTGAAGTTAAGACATAAAAGGCTTTGGTTGGCGTGAGGGTGCAGTCCTGACATCCTAGGAGTTCAAGGTTAGCCTGGGCTTCCTAAGACCTGTTTCAAAAAAACAAAAAACAAGACCCCCCCTCCCCAAACAAAAACGGTGCTGGCCGCTCTTCCAGAGTACCCGGGTTCGATTCCTAGCACCCACCTGGCTGCTCACAACTGTCTATAACTCCAGTTCCCGAGGATCAAACACCCTCTTCTGGCCTGCCAGGCATGTACATGAGCACAGATGTACATGTAGCAAACACCCATACACAAAATTCAAAACCAAACCAAAAAAATGAAGCCGCTGGCGGTGACAATTTATCTGTACCTCCAGCACTCAGCAGACTGAGGCAGGAGGATTGTCTTGCGTCGAGTAGCCTGGGAGTGGTTTAGTGAGACTGTTACAGAAGATGGGAAAAAAAAGTGTAGGATCAAGGATGTACTGAAGAGGGGGTGGAATTCTTGACAGTGAATGGCCAGGGTATTAACATTTATGCAAAGGAAGCCAGTGCCAGTGAGCTCAGGAAGGAAAAGCTCCACAGTGAGTTGGAGTGTAATACCAGCACCAGGCCCTGGAGGCAGAATGAATGAGTTAGTGATTAGCTTGGGCGATACAGTGAGCCTGTCTCAAAATAAAACAAACACAAAAACCAAAAAAGAAGTATAAAACCCCTAGCTAACCAACCAGCCAAACAAAAGATAATGGCCTGGGTCTTGGACACGAGTAACATTTAAACATGTTTATAGGGTTTTCTTTTGAGCTGTGAAAATCTCAGAATATTCATGAGCAGGACAGTTCTGGGGAACATACCTGTAATTGGATGTGAACATGGCCTTCAATCTGCCATTCTGTCCTGGGGCCAGTTGGTTCTGCCCTGCCCAGAATTTGAGTGGTCTTTACCTGGGGCTCCTGTCTCTCCTCCAGGCTGGGGCTGATGGTCGTGAAGGTGAGGGCTGTGGTACTGTGGGATTGCTGCTGGAGCATTCATTTGAGATTGGTGAGTTCAGTGTGTTTGAGCCTTGTACGTATCCAGTGGGACTAACAGCCTGTCTGTTGGAGAGGGTGGAGAGAAGCTACTTTTAGATGGCTATACCTGGCTTCAAGGGATTGAGTGCTTGTCCGGCATGTCTAAGGGTCTGGGTTAAATTTCTATTAATAGAAATTACACACACATATATAGCACACACATGCATAGATGCATATTCATGCACATGTGTACACATGGGTGTAGGTACATGTGCATACATGTACGTGTGATGGCTAAAGAAGCTGCGTTCTAAGCCAGGCATCTACCTGATACCCACTAACTGTCCCCGCCTACAGCACCTGGAAGGTAAGGTCTCGGCCTGACTCAGTGACCCCCCACCCAAAAATGTATAGCTGTGACCATCTTGGTTTTTTTTTTTTTTTTTTTTTTTTTTTTTTTTTTTTTTTTTTTGGTTTTTCGAGACAGGGTTTCTCTGTGGCTTTGGAGCCTGTCCTGGCACTAGCTCTGTAGACCAGGCTGGTCTTGAACTCACAGAGATCCGCCTGCCTCTGCCTCCCGAGTGCTGGGATTAAAGGCGTGCGCCACCATCGCCCGGCATTGACCATCTTGTTATATGGCTAATTGGTTTTGGCTTCTGTAACTTGCTTCCACAGAGACTCAGAGGTTGTTTTGGGTTGCCTTTCCCATGTGGCAGAACAGGCCCGTATTGACTTGTTTGCATAGATATTGAAGGTCTTCTTGTGGTTTTTGCTGTTAACCGTTCCCCATACCCCTCCTCCATGACACGCCTGAGATTCAGCTTTAAGGCTATCGTCCTCCTAGCCGCTAATCAATAACCCTTTTAATTATAATTGGATTGAGTCTCTGGTCTCTCCCAGGGCCACAAAGTCCATAGCACATAGCTTCTCTTTTCTGCCTTCCACTGTTCCAGTTCCAGCCCTTCCTAGGAGGGAAGTCAAACCGGGGACCTTAGACAGCTGGTCACTTCACCCACAGTCCAGAGCAGAGAGAATGAGTGCACACTTGCTCACTGTGCTCAGCTTCCTCTCTACACTCAACCACAACTCACGATAAAAACCTAGGGACCGGTCTTGCCTGCAGTGGGTGGGCCTTCCTGCTTCAATGAATGCAGTCAAGACATTCGCCCACAGATGACACCCACGACCCAGCCTGACCTAGACAGTCCCTCACTGAGACTCTTCCCCTGTGGTTCTAGATTGTGTCAGGTTACAATTGAAACTAGCCGTCAGGGCCTCTGCTTGTGTGTCCAGATGTCAGCATCACCCTCTTAAAATGTCCTGTTGCTTTGTGCTAATAAAATTGTCGTTTGCAGAAATTAAATACAACAAGTTAACATCACATGTACACATCTGGGTGTACACATGCATGCATACATACATAGGCACACACAGTATATGTATGAGTTTGTGTGTATATATGTGACATGTATAAAATAAATATATAATTTCTTTCTTGCCCCCGACCTGTAGGAGCAACCTCAGACCTAGTCAACTGAAGGAGGAATGTCAGAGCAGACTTCTCTAACCTTGACTTGTGTCTTGCCTTTGCTCCTAGTCTTGTGAGGCAGAGGGTCTGAGCATTGGCCCATTTTACAGCAAAGGAAACAAGTCTGGGGCAGCACCACAGGGTCCCCTTTTTCAGGGAAGGCAGAACTGGGCCAGCCTCAATATCTGCCTGACTAAAGGGTCTGACCAGTCGGCTCAGAGCGTGCTCTTTGCTGTGGTTGTCCCATAGAGTTGTAACCACCCCAGAGTCACTAGAAGGCAGTGCAGTACCTGACAGCAGACAAGTGGGGGAGGAAGCAACTGTCACTGAGGTGGGGCAGGTCACACTTGAGGGGATTGGTACTGAGCCCAGTTCCCCACAGGTGATGGAGCCAACTTCCAGAAGCGTGGCTCGTTGCTCTGGAACCAGCAGGACGGTACCTTGTCGGCAACACAACGACAACTCAGTGAAGAGGAGCGGGGCCGGCTCCGGGTGAGGTTGGGGCCCTGATGCCTAACTCAGCCGCCTCTCCCTATGGGGTACCTTCTTACTGTCCTGAGAAAGAGCCCAGAACAAGAGGCTCCTTTCAAGCTTCAGCCTTGTCTGGGCTGGGCTCTGTCCTTGCTCCCCATGTGAGGGAGGCAGGGGAACTTGCTTTGTTGCAGTGGCTGTGTGCCTCGGTGCCTTCTGTGCAGGAAGGCAGCGAGAGGCCTGCTGTTGTCTCCCTGCCTGGTCTCCATGGGATTCTCTGTCCTAGCCACTCCTACAGGCCATCATTTGTGGTACCTGAGTTTAGGTGTGTACGGGTGGAGGATCATGTGTGTCTGGATCCAGTCTTAACAATGCTGGGATGCTCACTTGAGCTGATGTGACTTCTCCACCGGGGAGTATGGGTGTATGGGAAGCCCCAGCTGTTTGAGCCTCTTGGTAGCCAGGAGGAAGATTCTGAGCAGACTGCTATGAGAGCAAGGCTGGGGAAGCCTCCTCTTGACCAGCCTGCTGGGCTGACACTGTCCCCTCATGGATGTCTGCGTACCCTGCAGGATGTGGCTGCCGTCAATGGCCTCTACAGGGTCCGGGTCCCCAGGCGGCCTGGGGTACTTGATGGTTCAGAAGCTGGCGGCTATGTGTCTTCCTTTGTCCCAGCGGTAAGTCACTGATGAGGAACTGTTCAGCTTGAACTCTTGCAGTCGGTGTTGGTCCGAAGGACCTGGGCATGGGGGTAGGGGCTCTGGAGGATGCCTGTGCATCTGTGGGGGCAGTGCAGCAGAGCTGGGCAGCTCTCCCTGACTGTTCCCACCCTCTCCATCTTCCGCAGTGCTCCCTGGTGGAGTCTCACCTCTCAGACCAGCTGACCTTGCACGTGGATGTGGCTGGCAACGTGGTGGGACTGTCAGTGGTTGCTTACCCTGGGGGCTGCCGGGGCTCTGAGGTGGAAGATGAGGACCTGGAGCTGTTCAATACAACTGTGCAGTTGCGGCCTCCAGGCACCGCACCAGGGTGAGTGCTGGAGCGAGGCCAGGGCCACTGGCTGCCCCAGGCACCCTAGTACTGGGGCTCTAGCCCTTACCTTGCCCCTTCCCTCCCATGTTTAGCCCTGAGACTGCGGCCTTCATTGAGCGCCTGGAGATGGAGCAGGCCCAGAAGGCCAAAAACCCTCAGGAGCAGAAGTCCTTCTTTGCCAAATACGTGAGTGCGGCTCCTTCCACACCCCCTGCTCCCAGCAGATGATGTGTGTGTTCTCTGAGTGCAGCTCCTTGCACACCCCCTGCTCCCAGCAGATGATGTGTGTGTTCCTCTGGTGGGAGGCTGAGGACTGTAGACCCCATCTGAGTTGTTAAGGACTGAGTGGCTCTCGAAGCCTTATAGCCTGGGCTGGGCTGGGGATTTGCAGGCACAGGTACCCCAAGCCTGTTGGGAGCAGAGCGGAGTGGAAGGTAGCTGGGTGTGGACAGACAAGCTGTGGGCATGCGTGGAGGGCCAGGAGGGAAGGGGCAACCCAGTGGGCAGTGAGGGAGCTTGAATAGGTAGGACCTGTGTGAGGCAGGGCCAGAAGGCAGGTGGCCCTGGAGTAGGTGTAAGAGGCACAGGAGGGGCTGCAGAGGAGCATGGGAGGGCACCTGCTGGCCTGAGTCTGTAATACCCAGGCCCTGGAGTGGGAGGGAGTGTGAAGGGCCAACCCTCCTGAGGAGGCCAACTGTACCAAGTCTTCCATCCCTTGAGGTTGGAGACTTGTGCCAGGCTCAACAAGGTAAGGAGCCAGCAAGGCCAGCATGGATCAAAGGAGAGGTGGGAGGGCGCTGAGGCCAGCGACACGAGCTAAGCCCCTTTCCCGTAGGGGCCTCAGAAGCTCCCATGTCAGGAACCAAGTCCTGGCAAACCTCAGCCCTGTGTCTCTGCACTTACTTCAGGGCTGGCCCTTCTCACAGCCAGTCCGCTGACCTGCCTCCCTGCCTCCCTCCCTCCCTCAGTGGCACCTCATCCTGGGGGGGGCCGTGTTGCTCACAGCCCTGCGTCCTGCTGCCCCAGGGCCTGCGCCAGCGCCAACGGAGGCCTAAGTGAGGACCCAGACCCCTGCCCGCCTTGCCCTCTGCCCACACCCTCCTGCTCCTACCCCTGCCCTGGCCCTGCCTGTAGTGACTAGGGGAACCCAGCCCCTCCCTTCCATGGCCCCTATCTTAGACCAGCCTCACCACTTACATCCCTTCTCTGTCTCTTTGTCCACCTGTCCCACCTGCAGTGGATGTACATCATTCCAGTTGTGCTGTTCCTCATGATGTCTGGAGCACCGGACGCCGGGGGCCAGGGTGGCGGTGGGGGTGGGGGCAGCGGCCGGTGAGAAGCTGTACCACCTGGAGTCCTCCAGAGTTTCCTGTCCTTGGCCAGTCCAAGAAGGAGTTCCTGTCCCTCTGTCTCCCTATTGCATGAACGTGAAAGGCTCTCCCTTCTCAGGAGCCCGCAGCCTTCTTGCAGGTCCTTCATTCTCTCTCTGAACCTCTCTTTTGAGAGCCAGGGTGCACCTCCCTGTAGCCACCTCAGGCCCACCGGCTTTCCTGGGTGCTGTGCTACTATGTCCTGCCATGTGGCACTGTTCCCTTGCTAAACATGCACAAGCCCCGCCCAACCCCACTCCACCATGCAGTTTGGGAACATGCCGGATTCTCTCCAGCCTCTGAGCCTTTGTCCCCATCCCCATGCACTCCTCACTGTCACACTTAGGCTCCTGCTGCTGGTGGCCGGGTCTACCTGCCAGCATGTTGAAGCCTCCAGCCACTTTCCATGTGGCATGCTTTGCTCTCTGCCCCAGAACACCATGGTGACTTCTAGCACCGTCCTTCCTGTCTGAGGACAGCAGCAGGAGAGGATTTGGGGTCTCCCCGTTAGTCTGTTATTTTTGCCATTTGTGTGCGTGTTCGGAGAGCCAGGCTTGAGCGTGGCTGCTGCTGACCTCAGCTGTGTTGTATGGCTGTTGATTAAACTGTCCCCTGAACGGCTACCATTCAGCTCGCTTCCTGCCTTTGCCTGATTTATGTTTGAATGGCTTCCTTAGGACGCACAGAGTGAGTTCCTGTGAGCAGAGACACCTTCCGAACTGCAGGAGGAGGCTGGTTCCTGACCCCCTGGTGCATTTGTTCCTTCCCTTCCCAGCATATGCACACTTGTTGGCCCAGCAGCTGCACGTGTTCATATTGTCTCCCTCATCCTCATATAAGGCTTGCACCGGGACCTGGCCCTCACTGGATGAGTTTGTGTGTTGGTACATGGGAATCAGTTAGAATCCCAGCATTCAGTAGGCTAAGGCTGCCTTAGCTACATAGTGACTTTAAGGCTAGCCTGGGCTACACAGCAAGCCCCTGCATGAAGAAGCTGTGGGTTCAATCCCAGCAGTGCAAACACCAGCTGTGCATGGTGGCACATACTCAGGAGCAGCGCTCAGACTGAGCCAGGAGGATCAGAAGTTCAAGGTGTTGCTTGACTATTTAGCAGGTTTGAGACCAGCGTGGGCTACTAGACACTCTTCCCTCACAATACAAATCACAAAACCAAGGCCATTGTCTGCACTTTGAACCTGCCCTGTGAGGGCAGTTCTCTGTGTCCAGTGACTGCAGGTCTGACCTGGAGTTGGAGTTGCATTTGTGCTGTGGCAGTACGCCACCTGACGGGAGCAGCCGACGGCAGGAAAGGCTGATTGGGCTTGGGGGTGCAGAGGGTTTGGCTCATCCTCGTGGGGTTGGCCTGCAGGGCTGCTGCTCAGTTCATGCAGGCCAGGTTGTGATACTGCTGATACCAGGGTAGACAGGAAGCAGCGGTCTGGGTCAGGCAGCACCTTTGCAGGCCCAGCCCTCAAGGGCTACCCCCTCCAGCTGGGTCCCCGCCTGGGAAGGTTCGGTAGCCTCTGGGAACAGTGCTAGCTGGGACATCATACCATGACACAGTGCTCCTCCCCAACAGGCCATCCTCAGGGGTGGCTTGGGAAAGGCTGCAGTGCCACCTGTCACGCCTGCCATCTCAAGATCAGCTCGCGGTGGTGTGTTTCCTTCCTGGGCCTCCGTGCCCGCAGCCTCTTCTCTCTGGCCAGTGTGACTACTCAGACCCCTGCACACCGTGGTGTGACGGATGGCCTTGGTCCCAGGGCTTTGTCCAGTTCACATCCCCTTGCTGCTGTGCATGGAATGGTGGCCTCACATCTTGTCACCAACATGGTGACCAGGAGGATGGCCGCAGCAGAGGCTGTGCTCCCTGCTCCTTCTGTGCTGACCTCTTTCCTGATTACTTAAGAGTGCAGACTGATTTTTTTTTTCTGGAATGTTTGCTATGCAAATCTCAATCCTTTGTCTAAATTCAGGTGCTGCTTTCTGGGCTGTGGTGTAGCTTGGTGGTTAGATGCTTGCCCAGCATGTCTAAGGAAGACTCTGCGTTCCATTTCCATTACTGCCAAACGATCCAGACTATATAAAGAACTAAAAAAAATAAAAAATAAAAAAAAGAAAAACAGCTTAAGGGGTAAAGGAGCTACTGGGATGCACAGCCTGCCCTCAGGGTGAGGACAGTAAGGATGGAGACTATTCACAGGTCAGGGAAGTGAAGGCTGGGGTGTGGCTCAGAGTGCTTGCCCATTACCCACGAGGCCCTGGGTTCAAACAGCAAAAGCTTCTGTTCAGATTCTGGCTCACCCCAGCCAGTTAAAACAAGTACTGGTAAGGGTATGTATGATGCTGAACACTCATGGCTTGTGGGGATGCAAACCATCTCAGCCACAGTGGATGTGGGCACAGAAGGTTCTTGAGAAACCGGTGTTCTGTCAGGGTGTGGTGTGCGCTGACCTCCACAGCAAGGTCTGTGTGTGTGAATAATGAATTTTAAAATGTGTGCGTGTACCGGCTGACTGTGTGAGGAGCACCTGTGTGTACCAAATGACTGAGGAGCGCCTGCATGTACCAGATGGCTGAGGAGCGCCTGCGTGTACCAGATGACTGTCTGAGGAGCACCTGCGTGTACCAGATGACTGTCTGAGGAGCGCCTGCGTGTACCGGGTGACTGAGGAGCACCTGTGTGTACCAGATGACTGTCTGAGGAGCACCTGCGTGTACCAGATGGCTGTCTGAGGAGCACCTGCGTTTACCAGATGGCTGAGGAGCGCCTGGTGTACCAGATGGCTGTCTGAGGAGCACCTGTGTGTACCAGATGGCTGAGGAGCGCCTGGTGTACCAGATGACTGAGGAGCACCTGTGTGTACCAGATGACTGAGGAGCATCTGCGTGTACCAGATGACTGAGGAGCGCCTGGTGTACCAGATGGCTGTCTGAGGAGCACCTGCAGAGCCATCTTTATACTTTAGAGGATGGAGCTGTGTCTGTAGCTGGTGGTTTTCCCTTCACTGCAGGTTGTTTTCAACCATTGGCTCCTGTGTTCTCACTGCTGAGTCCATTAGGCTCCCTGGGCTCCATCCTGGTAAACTCTCAGTTCTTATGGGTCCTCAGAGAGCTCACTGTCCAGGGATTTGGGTGTGGTAGCTCCACACAAAGCTTTCTGATCCCCCATCCCTGCTCCCCCGTGCTTACATATGCTCATACGCATTTTCTCTTGTGCTTTGAGCCCATTGCTACTCTGCCTCAGCTACATTCCCACCAGTGGCGCCAACAGTTTTGCTTCCTTGACAGCCCCTAGACCCTCCAGACTGCAGCCTCATCCGCCACCCAGCTCCCTGTGCCTCTGTCTCAGCACAGCGACTTCTGGATTGTTCTAGAAATGCTATCACTGGTCCAGCCTCAGGATGGCCCTGCTCTGCATCAGCTCCCACCCCACTATTCCTGCCCCTCTAGGCTGCTCTAGAGGTAGCCCTGTGGCAGGACACCCATCTGGAGCTTCAGTTTAGCCTTCACCCTGGCCTTTCCACGCACTGTCCGTCCCATCTTGGGCTTCTAACACCAGAGCCGGCCCCATTGCTGCCCTCTCATGGCTTCCAGCATCCACAGGACAAACAGCCCGCTCCTGGCCTGGCATCTGATGCCTGTAATTAGTGCATCTGGCCATGCTTCTTAAACTGCAGCTTCATC
Organism: Alexandromys fortis; assembly: GCF_014885135.2. Classification (NCBI taxonomy): domain Eukaryota; kingdom Metazoa; phylum Chordata; class Mammalia; order Rodentia; family Cricetidae; genus Alexandromys; species Alexandromys fortis. The sequence continues at coordinate 1,808,070 of NW_026068073.1, forward strand.
CCTCTGCTACCTCCTGCCACAGTCCCTGTGTCCGCTTATGCTCCCATCTCAGCCCTTGATCCTCTCCTAGACCCTCTCCAACTTGTTGGCTCAGGCATAAGATGAAGGTAGCTTGGGGGAACTCTCCTTTCTTTGCCCCATCCTGGGATACCCTTCTCTGTTTCCTAGAAAGCTCCCCCTTTCTGGCTTCTAGTCTCAGGCTGGCTCTTAACCTGTCCTTGGCTTCTTTAATGTCGTGTGTGATTCTGCTTCTCCATTGTAGCACCTGGAATTTTGGAGGCTTCTTATCCTCCAGGGAAATACTCTGACCAAAGCAGGGGCCATTCTTGGGCTTCTAGCTGTTCCTCACGATCCTGGCCAGTTTTTATGTCAACTTGACACAAGCTAGAGTCATCTGGAAGGAAGAAACCTCGACTGAGAAAATGCTCCAGCTGTAGGCTTTTTATTTTTATTTACTGTTTTTGAGACAGGGTTTCTGTGTGTATTCCTGGTTGTCCTGGAACTCACTCTGTAGAACAGTCTGGCCTTGAGCTCAGATCTGCCTGCCTCTGTTAAATATGTACGCCACCACCAGCTGGCTGCATTTTCTTAGTTATTGATGGGGAAGGTCCAGCTCGTCGTGGGCTGGTGGTACTAGGTTCTGTCAGAAAGCAGGCTGAGCAAGCCATGATGTGCACACCAGTAAGCAGCCCCCTCCATGGCCTCTGCATCAGCTCCTGCCTCCAGGTTCCCGCCCTTTCCTGAGTTCCTCCAATGAGGGACTACAATGTGGAAGTGTAAACCAAATAAACCCTTTCCTCCCCAACTTCCTTTTGGCCGTGGTGATTCCTCACAGCAACGGGAACCCTAGAGGTCACCCATCCTGCTTGTGCCCGCCTTCCATTTAGCAAGGTGATGGGTTGTGCATAGACCAGCAGGTTTGCAATCGCGACCCCCTAGTATGCCTGGGTCCCCCATCCCCCTGGAAAGCAGACAGTCACTCTCAGTGTGAGACTCCATGTCAGGATCTGGTTGAAGCCAGGTGTTGTGGCACAGACTTGTAATTCTAGCACAGAAGCAGGAGAATCAGGTTCAAGGTTACCCTTGACTACACAGGGAATTAAAGGCCTACTGGAGCAGCATGATGTCTCAGATAGGCAAACAAACACTTGCTGTGGATGTTTCTGTATTAGGAGTAAAAATGTTCATTTTAACAGAATTTTCCATATCCCTCCATCCACAGCTTCCCTCACCCCAATTGTCCTTTATTGGGGACAAATTTCAGTGCTTGATACAGCTGGGTTGCAGTTCCACTATGTGCCAGCAGATGGTGACAGTCCTTTTACACGCGCGATCTGAGCTGGGAAGTGTTGGTCCTTTGGGTAGGTGAGTCTAAGAAGCCTCTGTCCTCGCAACTGCTGGTCTTCAGTGTCCTGCAGGTGTTAGACCGATGTTTTCACCAGGAAAACTGAAGTCAGCTGAGGCCTTCATTGCTGATACCTGAAGAGGGCGGATGGCCTGGCAGGGGACAGAGAAGTCTCATCAGCCTTCACCAACCTCAGTGCCCATCCCTGGCCAACCCCGGATCCCAAGTTCTTGCCCTGCCACTTACATGCCGTCTCTGAGGGCAGCTCTCTCTGCTCTCTCAGCGGATTCTTTGCTGCCTGCCTTCAGGGTCTGATTCCTCCAGGAAGTGTCCGGCATCCAGGACAAATAGAAAAAGAAACAAGTGTCACAAAGACCCTGCCCCACACCTGGACTCTGGCTTGGTAGCCATTCTCCAGGTAATCAGCCTCCTGCCATGGCCTTTTGTGGCCACTGGTGGCCCACTTCCCTCCCAGGACCTGGGGACCCTCACAGCACCAGGGTAGGGGCTGGGAACAGCTTACCTAGAGGCCCTTGGGGTTGAGAGCAAGGGAAAAAAGTGGGGGGGGGGGGAGTGAGCGCAGAGGAGTAAAGAATGAAAGGAAAGGAGGAAGGAGAGCGGTCAAAGGACAAGAGAAAGGAGGAGGAAAAGTGGATAGGGCTGGACACAGGTCTGTTGGCAGAGTGCTTGCTGGGCAGCAGGGAGACCCGAGCTTGAGTCCCAGCACCCACACAGTGACCTGGCCTGTGTCTGTAGCCCTGGTGCTGGGGAGGTCGAGACCAGTGGGCTCCCGGGGTTTGCTGGCTGGTTGGCCTCAGCAAAGCAGCAAGTTCTAAGTTCAATGAGTGACGTCTCAAAAACCAAGGTGAAAAACCTGGTGGTGATGCCACACACCTTTAATCCCAGCACTCGGGAGGCAGAGGCAGGGGGATCTCTGAGTTCATGGCCAGCCTGGTCTACAGAATGAGTTCCACGACAGTCAGGCTACAGAGAAAAACCTGCCTCAAAGAACTAACAAGCCACCATCACCAAAAAACCCAAAACAAAACAAAAAAACACATAAGTAAATAAAATTAAGGTGGAGAACAACTGGAGACAGCAGGCGTTGCCTTCTTAGCTCCACACACGTGTTCTCACAGTACACCATAAACACACATGCATATACAAACTAAAAAAAAAATTAAATGGGGGAAACCAAGGTTGATCTCTGTCTCACAAATCCCACACATACACACGAGGGATAGGAAGAATGCAAGAAAGAGAGAAAACCAGGAGGACCCCAGGAATGTGAGGGGCAGAGTAGAGTACTCCAACAGACACCAGAGGGGTGAGCCTTTTGGGAGAAGCAATTAGTACCATGAAACAGGATAGATGGGGAGAGTAGGAGATACTGAAAAGCAAAGGCAAGAAAGGGAGGGATGCCAAGGGAGACGCGCAACTTATATAATTTTAAGTGAGGAGGAAAGAGATGCCAGGATGTTACAGTGTTGGGAGAGCCTGAGCTGTAGAGAAAACTGAGGCGGGCAGAGGAGGTGAGGGGGAGCTGGGTGTACCAGACACCCTTGATCACATTCCTTATGGGACCCAGAGCCACATGGGACTGTGTGAAGGGACCCAGCAGGACATCAAGCCTGGATATCCTATCCCCACATCTTCTGAGACTAGGATTGGGCTAGGGACCCAGCACAGGTGAGAGGGAAGGGTCCAGAGGGAGAGTCAGGACAAGGCAGGGAGGTGCTGTGAAATAGGAATATTATGGTGGAAAAATGAGCAGGGGGGTGGTGGCGCAAGCTTTTAATCCCAGCACTCAGGAGGCAGAGGCAGGGAGGGTTGAGTTCGAAGCCAGCTTGGTCTACAGAGTGAGTTCCAGGACAGTCAGAGCTGTTACACAAAGAAACCATGTCTCAAAAAAAAAAAAAAAAAAAAAAAGGGTAAGAGGAGCGAAATTAGAGTGTGTGTAAGGTCTAGAGCAGAGGGAGGTAGAGGGATGAAGAAGAGTGTGCAGGTGCCATAGGAAATGAGGGGGGCGGAAGAGTGAAGCACAGGACTAGGAGGTGATGGTGGAGGGGAAGGTTGTAGAGCAGCATGAGTTGAAGAGAGGAGGAGGAAAGGGGAGCACAAGGGGAAGAAGAGATTGTAGAAAAGGAAGAAGAAGGAAGGAAGACAAAAGGAAACACAGGAGGAAAGGGACAAGGAACAGGACAGAGTGGATTCAAACAAGGAGAGAGGTGGGAAGGAGGAGGACTCCAGTGTGGACAAGATTAAGGAGAAAAGAGAAAGGGAAGATGAGGGAGAAGGAAGTATGGCAGGAAGAGGGGAGAAGAAAAGGAGATGAAAGAAGAAAACAGGAACTTGGATGGGTAGGGGAAAGATCACTGAGGAAATAGGACAGAAGGAGCAAGTGGCACAGGACAACATGAAAGGAAGCTAATAGGAAGTAGGAGACATTAGAAGCAAAAGAGCAGGGAGGAAGAGGAGGGGGAAAGAGGGAAAGGCAGAATGAAGAAGAGGATGAAGTGTGAGAGGAGGAGGAAGGAGCCAACAGGAGGGAGGATTAGAGTCACAAAGGAGCTGGAGAAAGAGGAGAGAGTGGAGGAAGAGGAGAGCATGGAGGAAGGCTAGGGATGAGGAACAGGAGAAAGAAAATGAGGACAAGGCTAAGGAGGAAAATGTTGGGTAGGAACAGGGAGGAGGAAGAGGAGGAAACAGGAAATGGAGGAGGAGGTAGAGAAGGGAGGGGGGAAGAGAGAGGAATAGAGAAGATAAAGGAGGGAAGGAAGAAGAAAAGAGGATTCAGGAGCTGGAGGAAAGGAAGGAGAAGGGGACAGGAAGGAGGTGGAGGAGGGGAAGATGGGAGGAAGGATGACAAGAGAGAGGAGGGAAAGGAAGAAGAGAATGGGACAGATGAGATTGAGAAAGAAGAAGATAGTCAAAGGGATAGCAGAAGTTGAGGGAAAATGGAGAGGAATAGATGAGATGGAGGAAGGAAGAGAGGATGAAGAAGATAAAGGGGGAAGCAGAAAAGGAGAGGAAGCATAGGAGGAAATGGAACAAAGGAAGAGGAGGGATACAGATGGAGGAGATAAAGAAGGTAGACAGGAGGGTAGAGCAGTTGGAGGAGGGAAACAAAAGGGATAGTTGAGATAAAGGGGGAGGAAGTAAAAAGGGACGGAGAACAAAGGCAGAGCAGAAGAGGGATTAGAGGAGTTAGAGGAAAGGAAGAAGGGGCTATAGAGGTGATATACGAGGTGAAGGGGTAGAGGAGATGGAGGGAAATGGGAAGGCGAGGGAATAGAGCAGATAGAGGAGGAGTTGGATGAAGAGTAGAGTGGATGGAAGTGGGGAGGAGCAAAAGGGAGGGATAAAATAGGTGCAGGGGGAAGGAGGAGAGGAAATGTAAGAGAAGGGAATAGAAGAGGTTGAGTAGATGGAAGTGGGAAAGAAAGAGGATGGGGATGAAAGAAGGGGAGGGGGAAGAGGATGGGATAGACGAAAGAGGAGAGGGAAGATGAGAGAATAGAGGAGAGGGAGGAAGAAGAGGGGACTGAGTAGACAGAGGAAGGGGAAGAAAAATAGGAGTGGATAAAGATGTAGTAGAAATAATTAGGAGAAACAGAAGCATGAACAATAGGAGATGCCAGAGAGAAGAAAGAGCAGCAGGAGATATTGAATGAGATACTGTAAAGGGAACCGAAGGACGAGGGAGGAAAGAGGAGGAGGTAGAGGATGTGGGAAGACCATAGGGATATACATATAGGAATAAAAGAAAGGGTAAAAGAGAGTATTGGAAGTAGAGAGGGAGGAGCAGAAAGGAGGAATTGAAGGTGAAGAGAAGGAAAAAGTTGAATTAAGGATAAAGAGGAAGCATAGGGGAACAGTAGGACAGGAGAGGGTTAGATGAAGGAAGAAGAAAGAGGGAAGGGAAAATATTAAGAGATGATACAGATGAGTTGAACAGGACAAGAGAAGATAAAAGGGAGAATGTTGAAGAGAAGACAGACTGGGAAGAGAAGTGAGGCAAGAGCACAAGGAAAATAAAAAGGAGGGGGGACAAGGAGGAAGAGGGAGTGGAAGGATAGGAGTAAGGAAGAGGGGAAGAGCATTAGAGAACAGGAAAGATGAGAAAGTGACGAATGTAGAAGGGAGAACATGAGAAACAGAATGGCAAGGAAGAATTAGAGTTTGCAGAAGAAGATGAGGGCAAGAAGAAGAGAGAGAAAGAAATAGGATGGGGAAGGGGTTGTAGAGAAAGAAGGATTAGGAATAGGGGAATGAGCGAGAAAGGCGATGGGAGTTAAGGAGGAAAGGGGAAGAGGATTATCCTCTGGAATGGTGAGTTACTAGGATGAGAATGACTAGAATAGGAAGTGAGAGGAAGATTAATGAAGATTAAAATATAGGAGAAGAGCAGGAGAGAAAGGAGATAGAGTAAGAGTGTGAGATGAGGAGAAGGGGGAAGGGGAGGAGAAACAAGTAGGAGAAGGGAGGTGAGCTAGATCATGGGGGTGAGGACTGGAAAGGAGAGCCGAGGAAGGAGGAAGAGGAAGGCTTTAGGAAATACAGATGGTGAGAAGGAAAGGGAACTGAAGAGGCAGAGGAAAGAAAGGAAAGGAATGAGAGAATGTAGGGAAGAAAGACAAAGGAGAAAGGGCAGAGAAAAGGAGAAGGAACCACAGGAGAAGAATGAGGAAAAAGCAGGAAAAGGAGAAAGTGAAGGGAAGACAGGATGAAGAGAAGGAAGAGTAGTGTGCAAGAGGAAAATCTAGAGGCAACAGTAAGGGAAGGTGGAAGTGGTAGGGCAGAAAGTGGAAGAGGAACGGGAAGACGATGGAGGAAGAAGGATAGAAGGGGAAGAAAATGAAGGGGAAGTGGAGGAGAATTCATAAAAGGAGAAAGAAAGCTGAAGAAGAAGGATAGGAGAAGGATGAATGGTAAGTAAAAAAAGAGTAGAAGGAGAAAGGGAAGCAAAGAAGAGAAGTAGGGAGGAGAGAAAGAAGACAAGATGACGAAGAGGGAGAAGAAGAGCAAGAGAGAAAAGTGAAATGGAAAAGAAGGGAGAAGAGGAAATAAAGGAGGAGAAAAATAAAGGTGGAGAACAGATGTGAAGCAGGTGGAAGATGGATGGAGAAGGAGGAGTAGGTGGATGTACAGATGGATGAGGAGGAAAAGGGGTAGAAGATAGATGAGAGGGAACAGAAAATGAGAGTAAAGGAACAGGAAGTAAGAAGATAGGAGAAAGGAAGAAGAAGGAATAGGAAGATATGGAGGGGGAAATAGAGAATAGGAAGCTATGGAGGAGGGAATAGAGGATGGGGAAGCTATGGAGGAGGGAATAGAGGATGGGGAAGATATGGAGGAGGGAATAGAGGATGGGGAAGATGGAGGAGGGAATAGAGGATGGGGACGATGTGGAGGAGAAATAGAGGATAGGGAAGATGGAGGAGGTGAGCAAAGAGGAGATACAAGAGGAAGATATGGAGGATCAGGATATGAAGGAGAAGAAATTGAAGAGAAAGAGATGAAAGAGGAAGAGATGAAGGGGTAGCAGGAAGAGATAAAGAGAACAGTAAGAGATAGTTGATGATAAAGAAGACAAGACAGAGGAGAAGATGGAGCAGGAGGAAAGAAGAAAATGAAGGAGGAAGAGAAGGTAGAGGAGAAGAGACAAGGGAAAGGTGGAAGAGGTGAAGATAAGGAAAGGACAGGATGAGGTAGAGGAATAGGATATGAAAGAGAAGGTGGAAAAAGAAGTCAGAAGAGAAGAAAGAAATGAAGGAGATGCAGATAAGCAAGGCAAGGAAGATATGAAGGAAGAAGACAGAAGGGCAAGATGGGGAAGTAGGCAGAGAAGATGGAGTAGATGAAGAGATGCAGAGGAGATGAAGGTGATGGAGGGAAAGGAGATAGATATGTTGGAGGAGCAGGGTGATGAGATGAAAGAAGAAAGGCTGGAGCGGGGCTGGAGAGATGGCTCAGTGGTTAAGAGCATGGCCTGCTCTTCCAAAGGTCCTGAGTTCAATTCCCAGCAACCACATGGTGGCTCACAACCATCTGTAAAGAGGTCTGGTGCCCTCTTCTGGCCTTCAGGCATACGGACAGAATATTGTATACATAATAAATAAATATTTAAAAAAAAAAAAAGAAAGGCTGGAGCATACTGAAGAGTAGGATGATGAGGGGTAGGAGTAAGAAGGCATGAATGGGGATGTTCAAAAAGATGGAGATGAAAATGGAGAAGTAGATGAAGAACAAGCATTAGGAGATGATGGGATTAGAGAAGAGGGAAAGGGTGGAGGAGAAGGAGAAGGACAAAGAAGAAGAGACAGGAGAAAAGTGAACAAATGAGAGAAAGGAGATGGAAGGTATGAGGGAGGCAGACAGAAGATGGAGGTGGAGGAGCAGTAGAAGATGACGTTAAAAGGACATGGAAGAGGAAGAAACCGTAAAGATAGAAGACAGAGAGTGGAAGAAGAAGGGGAGAAGGAGGGGATGAAGATGGGGAAGAACGGGAGTCATGAGGAGGGGATGGAGGAAGTGGAAATGGAGGAGGAGAAAGAAATGGCAGAGATGAAGATGGAGGAGGAGCTGGAGAAAGAAAAGATAGAAAAGGAAGCAAGAGAAGTGAGAGGAGGAGGCAACAGAGGAGGAGGAAGAGATAGAGATGGAAATTGAGAAAGATAGGAGAAAAAATGGAGAAGAAAGTAGAGTAGATGGAGAAATAAAGGAATGTAAAAGGAGGAGGAAGAGGTGGATAGGAAGAAGAGATGTAGGAGAAGGAAGAGCAGGAGATAAAGATATGAAGGATGAGAAGGAAGAGATGAAAGAGGAGGAGATGAAGAAATAGGACAATGGTGAGGGGGAAGATAGAGGAGAAAGGAGATGGGAGAGAGAAGGAAGAGGAGGACATAGAGATGGAGGAAGACAAGGAGGAGGAGATAAAGAGGATAAGGTGCTAGAAGAGAAAATAGAGGAAGGGATAGAAGAGGAAGATAAACAGGAAGAGGAGTAGATGAAGGTAGTGAAAGGGTAGTGAAGGAAGAGAAGATAGAGAAAGGAAATGGACAAAAGGGAGGAGGAAGAAAGGATGAAGAAGAAGGAAGTAGGAGGAAAGGGATGAGGTGGAGAAGAATGAGGAAGATGAGGGAGATAGAAGAGGAGCAGGAAGATATAGGAAGGAGAAGGAGGAAGAAATGAGGGAAAGAAAGAGGAACAGGAGAGGAAGAAGAGGAGGACATGGAACTAGAGAGGAGATGGAGCAGAAGGAGAAGAGGAGGAGGAAGAGGAAGGGAGGAGATGGGAGAAAGAAGAGAAAGTGATAGAGGGACAGAAGGAGAAGGAAGAGATGAAAAAAGAGAAAAATGAGGATTATAAAATGGAGGAAAGGTAAAAACACGAGGGGTGGGAAGAGGAGGAGGAGGAGATGGAAGAGAAGGAGGAAGGAGAAAGAATGTTGAGGAAGAAATAAAAGAGAAAGGGGGTCAGGGCAAGGAGAGAATTAGGAAAAGAGGAGGTAGAGGAGGAAATGAAAGAAGAGTAAGAAGAGATGACACAAGAAGACAGGAAAGAAAGGGAAGGGATAGAAGAGGAGGACATGGAGAAGGAGGCAGAGAAGGAAATAGAGGAGTAGAAACAGGAAGAATAGAAGGTGGACAAAGAGTAAGAATAGGGAGAGGAGAGGATGGAAGAAGAGAAAGGAAGGATTGGGAGGAAATAATAGATGAAAAAGAGCAAGAGTTGAAGAGAAAGGATTAGAAACAGAGAAGGAAGAGGGGAATATGGAGGAGGAAAGGATAAAGAAGAAAAAGAAAAAGAGAGGAAGAAGAAGTAGAGGAATAGAGGAGGAGAAAATGGGGGAGTATAAAGAGATGAGGGGAAATATGAAGAAGAGAAATAGCAGATATAGGGAAATGAGGTGGAAAAAGGTCGCAGAGGAGGAAAAAAGGAAGAGGAGGAGGTGTTGGAATAAGAGAAGGAAGAGAGGGAAGAGGAAATGAAGAAATGATGGAGGAAGAGGAGAATATGGAAGAGGGAGTAAGGGAAGAGGGGTGGGAGATTGGGAAGCAGAGGATTAAGAGATGTAATAGGAGGAATAGGAGGAGAGAGATGGAGGATGAGGAGAAAGAAGGGAGTAGGTGAAGATGAGGCGGTGAAGGAGAAGATGAGATGGATAAGAAAATATGTAGGAGAAAAGGAAAAATGAGGAGTAGCTGTAGAAAGAGGAGGATAAAGTGAGGAAACAGAGAAGAGGAGATGGAGGAGGGAGAGGAATAAGGGAGGTGATGGAGAAGGAGCAGGAGATAGGAGGAAGAAGAGGACCAGAAGAGATACAGGAAGAAGACTAGGAAGAGGAGGAGATGGAGCAGGAAGAGGAGATGGAAGATTGGGATGAGTAGAAGAAGGAAATGGAGAAGAAGAAGAAGGAGGAGATAAAAGGGAACGAGGAAGAGGAGAAGATAGAGGAAGAGACAGAGAAGAAGTGGAGAAGGAGGAAGTGAAAGATGGAGTAGCAGGAAGAGGAGGGGGAAGACAAAGGGATGAGGAACATCAGAAGACTGGAAGAGGAGGAGATGGAGCAGGAAGAGGAGTAGGAGGAAAGTAGATGAAGGAGTAGGTGCTGGAGGTGGAGGAAGAAGAGATAAAGGAGGAAGAGGAGGAGAAGGGGTGGAGTAGGAGAAGCATCAGGGAAGAAGAAAGGAAGGGGCATGAGAAAATGGAGAGAGGGAGAGATGAGATGGAGGAGGAGATGCAGGAAGAGAAGATGTAGGAGAAAAAGGAGAAGCAGAAGAATATGGAGAAAGACAGGACAGGGGCAGGAGGAAATGGAGGAGAAAAGGCGGCAGAGGATATGGAAGAGGAGGAGGAAGGAAAGGAGATGGAGGTACAGGTGGAGAAGGAAATGGAGAGGAAGAAGAAAGAGCTGGAGACGGAGAAGAGAGGAAGAAGTTGGAGGAGGAAAAGAAGGAGAGAGAGAAGGAAGGCATGGAGGAAGGGGAGGAGAGCAGGAAACAGATGGCTGGCCTGGGAGGAGGCTTCAGTGCCAGAGTTGGGTGAGACAGGAGAACCCCAGCCTCAGGTACTGCATTGTGTGTGCAGCCATACCATGTGGGCAGAGATGGCAAGAGGTCAAAGGAAGATGGCATGTGACCATGATAGAGACAGAATGAGAATCACATTGGGTGGGGACCCAGGCCAGCTGTAGGGGGCACACCCTCTTTCCAACAGCCTTAGTTTCCTCATTTGTTCCTGAATGTGAGTGCTTGTCCCTGCCTTAGCACCTGAAGCATGCTGGCCCCTTCTACCCTAGCTGTACTCTCAAAGGGCACCCCACCCCTCTGCCTGGAGTAGTTGCAGCTTTCTCTGCAGAGGAGGAGAGAGAGTGCCAAGAGAGTCATAGGTGTGGACGGCTTGTCACATGTGCTCAATTAGCGCCCTTTCCTGGAATAGGGGAGTCAGCAGGCAGCAAATGACAGGCGGAGGAAGGGAAAAGGAAGGAAGTGTTTATTAAAAGCTTAGCACACTGCTGGTGCCCAGTAAATGTCTGCATTCCCCGGGCGGAGAGAAGCAGGAAGCAGAGGCTGGCAGACACCGTTGTCAGTGGGGAGTGAAGGACAGGAGAGAAGGATATAGTAGTATTCAATAAATGTATTCTTTGTCTTGAACAGTAGAGAAAACAGAGGGAAGGGAGCGGGGGAGGGGAGAGTGCCGAGGTAAGAGAGGGCTAGTGACAATAGGGGTTCAAAGTGTGTTCATTCCTTCTCCCAGGAACGCAGAAATGGAGGAGGCCAATAAGAGACAACAAAGGGTGGGGTACAGGAGGGAAGGAGACCAGAGTCTGGGGCCTCATACACAGCAGGAGCTCACAAGATTCCTAGTGGGGAGGGGCCAGGCAAACTGGACGGTGAGAAAGGAGACAGTGGAGGGGACAGCAGAGGGTGGAAAGGGTGAACAAACACCAGGGTGACCAGAAGGACTCTGGAGCTCAGGCAGAGACAGGAGGCTGGAGACAGCAGATGCCCCCACAAGCCTGGTCCTCAGGGCCACTCCCCCGCCTAGGGCGGAGCTGAAAGCCGCTGACTTCTCTGAAGGAGCTGGAGACAGGAACCCCCAGCTGTCAGGACAGGAGACAAGGGTGCATTGTCCTGGCCCTGGCACAGCCTGGTCTGAGGGGGAGGGGAGACCGGTCTGCTGGGTGTGGGGTGCTGCCTGGCCTCTGCGTCCCATGACCCACTGTCCCCCATCTGTGCTGACCATCCTCCCTGCCTCTCTGGTCTTGAGTCCCTGCTCTCCACCCTTCTCTCCTGTTGTGTGGGCAGGAGGGATGACCCTACTGCCGGTACTGAGACCCTCACTCAGGATCTGGGCTGGGCGTGGGTGGGGGCAGAGGGGTAAGGACAGACGGAGGCAGAGAAGGGGGAGCCAGGACAGAGCCAGCTTTATTCAGGAGAGAACACAGGGCTTCGGCCCCAGCGGAGAGGGGGGAAGAGACCTGAAAATAGAAGATGGGAAGGAAGGGCTTGGGGAACAAGTAGGCAGAGACAGAGATGGAGAATTAGAGAGAGGCAGAGAGACGGAAAGTTGGAGAGAGACAGAGAGACGGAGAGATGGAGAGAGGCAGAGAGATGGAGAGATGGGGAGAGACAGAGAGAAAGAGAGAGGCAGAGAGACAGATGGAGAAACACAGGCAGAAGAACACAGGGAAATCAGATACAGAAATGGAGGCAGAGAGACGGAGAGATGGAGAGAGGCAGAGAGACGGAGAGATGGAGAGAGGCAGAGAAAGGGAAAGATGAGAGACAGACAGTTATGAAAAGAGACAGAGAAGGGAATCAGGTCAAGAGAGAAACAGACACATTGAGGAAATGTGAAAGATGGAATATTGGGCTGAGAGGCAGAGATGAAAGGAGAGGAAATCAGAGAGACAGCTGGAGAAACACAGGCAGAAGGAGAACACAGGGAAATCAGATACAGAAATGGAGGCAGAGAAAAACAGAGACAAATGAAATGTTGGGGGGCAGAGATGAAGAAACAGGCGAGAGAGGCACAGAAGGAGAGAGAGGATGGAGGCTGTGGAAGGTAGAAGGAACCGAGTCAGAAGAGGCAAGCGGACAGGTGGAGAGACACCGGGTGCCTTGTGGGCCACCACGGCAGCAGGACCCTCTCACCTGGCCTTGGTGTCTGCGCCCTCAACCCCAGCCCAAGCCCTGCAATTTAAGGGGCACCATAGGGGCGTGTCCTGTCCTTATCCACACCTTATCTGGCCAGACCCTGGCCTTGCAGCTAAATTGAGCCTCAGCTGTCAGCACAGCCAGGAGCAGCTGTAAGGGCAGCTGGAGTACCACCCCCCCTTTCTATAGCCTGTTCCTCAGGCCCCTGGAGGTCAGCATGGAGCCCCATGTCCATGGGTATCAGTGAACCACCAGCTTCAGAACAGGCCTGATGAGGCATATTAGGGCCAAGGGTGCTCTCCTCAGAAGTGGGGTGTCAGTGGGGCACCAAGTCAGCACTAAGGGCAAACAGGAGGCATTGAATCGGTGGGCAGGTCTGCACCCTTTCCTCCACAGGCTCCTCATTTAATACCTTATTTGGTCACAGCTGAGGGGGCACCTGGGATGTCACAGGCTGCACCACTCAGGCCGAGAATAGAAACACCCAGGGAGTCCTGGCAGCTGTCCCCTACCCGGGACTGGACAGGCAGGCGACAGGTGGGGCGGGGGCGGGGGTGGACAGGAAAGAGGGAGATAGAGGCAGAGAGAAGGTTAAGAGGCCCAGAGATCCAGAGAAACTTCAGAGCCATGGAAAGAGATGGGGAAGTGCGGGGTGCTGGCACACACTTATTCCAGTACTTGGTGGCTGAGACAGGAGGATCATGGCAAGTGTCTCAAAAATGGGGAAAGGGTGCACACACACGCACGCACACACATACATGGGGGTGGTGGTGGAAGTGTTAACTTGGACACATGGAGAAGGACAGACAGAGAGGAGACCCAGGGAGGGGATAGGAGGTTGGAGAAGACAGAGGCCAGGGGCCAAGGGTGCTAGGCTCCAGGGTGGGGTACTCCAGCAACCCAGTATGTGTCTTCCACATGCTGCCTTGGTTTTTACTTTACAACTTGCCCTTTGACCTCAGAAATCTTGGGGACCAGATAGCAGCAGCTTGAGCCTCTGCTTTTTACTAGCATGGTGTCAGGATGTGGCCTTCATCCCCAGATTAATTCATTACCAAGAATGGCTGTCATACCCCAGTGTGCACCAGTAATCAATATCCTAGGTCCCTGTCCCATCAGCGGAGGAAAATCTCCCCCTTTGTTTCCTGCATGCCCCAGGGCTCAGGGCCAGGTCCTGCCCCCCCCCCCCCGGGGGCTCATGCCATCACCTCCACTGCTTTTTCTGGATGCTCCTATCTGGGCCCTCCTGCTGGCTCCAGCCCTCTTCCCCTCTGTCCCAGATAGGCCTGTCTGTCAACACCTCCCCAAATAACTGGTGCAGGCCGTGGCACTCTGGGCCATCTGGGGCCCTCCAAGTGTCGCGGCCTCTTGAGAAGGTCGGCTTGGGTGACTGCGATGGAGACACCCCTCTTCTGCTTCAGTCTGTCCCTCACCTCCTTCAGGGCTGAGCCAACCAGACCTTTTCAGGCAGCCCAGCACACTGTGGGAAAATGGCAGCTGCCGTGGCACTTTCCTGAGGTTGCAGTGAGGAGCCCCCTCCCCAAGCCCTAGTCACAGCTTCCACAGCTCATGCTGGCTCCCCCTGTGGGGGGAGGGGGTCAGAAATTCTAAATGGGCTCCACTGGGCTGCCCTCCTGCTTTTTAGGACCATGTGACTTCACTCGGTCACCCTTCAAGTCGTTGTTCCTGATGGAGGCTGGTTATAACCAGTCCTATCTACTGCCCAGCGTCCCCCCCGCCCCCCCCCACCTGGGAAGTCAGGGTCCAGGGTCATCTTTGGGAACTACTTCCTCACTGATGTTCTAAACCTTAAAGAGGAGTGATCCCTGCTCCATCATATGTCTCCCTACTGATTTTGGGAGGCGACATGTCGGTCTCTAGTTTCTGTCTCCCTCTGGGCACTGTAGCTCAAGTCCCCTGTAGCTCAAGCATAGATAACAAAAAAGCAGATTTATTGAGGCAGCAGCGATGGTGGGGGAGTGAGGACTTTGGGTCAGGGTGCAAGCCCCTCCTAGGCACTGGACACTCAGGACCGTGGTAGCAGGCAGCTGGTCACAGGTACTGGGTCAGCTTGTGTTCAGCCAGCAGCCGGCCTCCTCCACCTCCTTGGTCACCACCAGTAGCACCTCGCACAGGCCCTGGGCCAGGGCAGCTGCCAGGAAGGCCCTGAAGGGAGACAGGGGAGACAGATCTGGACAGTGCAGGCAGGCCCATCTCCTAGCAGGGGAGTTCCAGTACTGGTCTCAACCGGCCACTTCCTTCACCGCTCACCTGACACCATCCTCGTCCCCCAGGGCTTCAGGTGCCCGAAGCTTGGAGTCCAGGTTATAGTAGACGCCATTCACCTGGCGCAGGGCCACCCAGTGCCGGCGGCGCAGAGGCAGGGACAGCAGCCCCAGAGACACAGGAGAGGGCAGGTTCAGGATCAGGCCTAGCACCTTGGGGAGGGCCAGCTGGCACAGTGGTCTGGGGAGGGGAGGGACACAGCATGGAGCCCCAGAGGCCCTTGGATCCTGCTTCCTCTCCCAGAATGGCCACCCATCCACCCACCCATCCGTTACTTCCTACCTGCAGAGCCCAGCCTTGGCCTTGTTTAGACAGGGTCTCGGCATCCCAGGTGTGCCCACTACAGCAATTCATGGGGTGCTAGGGATGGAACCCCAGCCTCGTACATGCTGGGTAAGCCTCTATCAATGAAGCCCCAGCCCCTTAACTTTTTGTTGTTTGCCCTTTTGAGTCAGGGTCTCCATGCGCAGCCCAGGCTGGCTTCCATTGGGTTTGCCTTGGGTCAACAGGCTGGTCTCACTATTCGTAACCTAATTTCCGTCTTTCCCCACCTCAGCCACAAGCTCCTCATGTGGACCTCACACCACTCTTTTGACTGGCACCAAGTTATCAGTTTAGCCCGTCATTCGGTTAGTCCCATATGCCACCGCCACCAGTTCTCCCCTGGAAAGAACCTCCCCTATCTACTATCAAGCCACCCTCTGCTTCATCCCCCAACGCAGGGCCAGTGCAGCCCACAGTCTAGGTCCTACCTCCTTCTGTCCCACCACACAGCGGCCAGGCCCAGGCCCTGCAGGGCAGCCATGATCACGTTGACATCATAGTTGCCGGTGCCCAGGAGGCTGCGATGGGGGTTCAGCCGGGAGTCTGGGGCTAGCCTGGGGGGAAGGGGGAGCAGAGCCAAAGTTGGAAATTCTGGAAAGGCCTCCACCTTCCCACACAGTAGAAACCCAGAACCTGACCGCGGACTCTTTTCTCTCTTCAAGCCCTGCACAGCTTATCGGACCCCAAGTCCTGTTTTCCCTCTCATCCCTAATACCTGTACTCTCAGCCTGGATAGATCTTTTGTCTTTTGTCACTCAGAAGCCTTCCAAGTGTCTAGTCTCCCCCGAGCCCACCTCCAGGAGCCTTGGGCTGCCTTGCCCCTCTCCTCCTCCCACCTCTCATGACAAAGTCCCTGCCCTCCCATCCACCCTTCTCATTATGGCCTCTTTCCAGACTGGCTTCAGATAGCCTTTCTTCTGGGAGAGGGGTCATCAGAGCCCCCGAATGACAATGCCGTTCCTGTCACCAGATCTGAACAGTGCGCCTTTCATTTGGTAATGCCTTGCTCTGCTCGTTCACGGCTCTCCCTGGTGCCCGTCTCCTCCAGTGGCAAGTGGGCCTTGCATGGCCAGCTACCTATCACCAGTTGTCCCTTGTGCCCAAGTCTCCCCTCT
This sequence comes from Alexandromys fortis, assembly GCF_014885135.2. Taxonomy (NCBI): domain Eukaryota; kingdom Metazoa; phylum Chordata; class Mammalia; order Rodentia; family Cricetidae; genus Alexandromys; species Alexandromys fortis. The sequence goes on from NW_026068073.1 coordinate 1,824,305, forward strand.
AGCGCTTTCCAGATGTGCCCTGTTGTTCCGGAGAGCAGTGACACGGAAGGACTGTATCCCCAGCCCCTCTCTTCATCACATCTGCCTCAGCTCTAGCTGTTCAGCAGGCCCTCGGCATCAAAGAGTTGGCTGCAGGGGAGAGGAGGGTCTTACAGAGTAATCTACAGATGGGTGTCTTCTAACACAAATCTACAGTTTAGGGTGCTGGGTGAGTGGCAGTGAGAAGACAGAAGGGCTGCCTCTGCACGTGGGCATGCGTTGCAGGCTGGGGTGTCTGTGTGTCCGCAGAAGGACCGTGAGGTGTATAAGTGGGAATAGGAAGAGAGTTTCTTAAAGTGATGGTAGAAATTCTGAGGGGCACCCAGGTGACTAAGAAAGAGAATACCTTGTGGTAACGGGGGAGCAGCCTGTGTAAAAGTTCAGAGACACCACAGCAGGGCCATTTGGGGCCAAAGAGAGCCACGAAGGATGAAGCTGCAGAGAGGCAGGCAAGGGCTAGAGCACCCAAAGCCTTGGGGTTCAGGCTGAAGGGTCTGGGCTATTCTCTAGGAGTGCGGGGGACCCACAGAGGGACAGAAGCAGAGGAGGGGCTGTGTATAGGATGGACAGGAGGAGAAACACAGACAGCTGGGGGCAGGCTGTGAGAAGCGACACGTGGAGGAGCAGGCGACAGCTCTGGGATCTGAGCCCTGGCCATGCTAATGCCCCAAGCAGGCTCTCCTGCCTCTCAGTCCTGCTCTTCCAGGGCCAGGACCTGTGGCTGTCACCTCTTGCAGATCTCGTCTGCAGCCTCCTGGCTAAAGAGCCGCTGTTGGAGGACGTTGTTGAGAGCGTGGACGGCGCACAGCTCTAGTCGCTGCCGTTCGTGGTACACTGAGGGTGGGCTCGGCCGCGCTTCCGGGGCCTGAGACATACCCTCCTCGGCTCCTGCTGGGGTGGAACAAGGAGACGGTGTTAGGGACCCAGGAGCTGGATCAACGGCCACTGAGATGGGCACTGGGGTCAGCTTGGGAGCACCCGAGGTCCCTGACCCTGCTACCTAACATGTCTCCAGAACTAGAGGCATCTTCATGCCCCAGTCCTAGGGGGAAAAGAATCTTTCCTACTCACTTGGTAATAGAGACCCATCCCCACTACATGTCTCTAAGCAAAAGGGTACGACTCACCGTAACCTAGCAACGGAGTATCGCCCCTTCTATCCCTAGGAAACAATACTTTTTGGTTCCCAAGCAACAGAGGACACCCCACCCTCTTGGTAACCCGGTCCATTTTTCTGATCACCTAGTAATGGAGGACCCCTCCTTTCTCGTCTCTGGGTAACAGGGTCTCTTCTGGTCGCCTGGCAACGGAAGACTTCCCCTCGTCAATAACCAGTGCTCTCTCCCGTCACCTGGCAACAAGGCCCTGTCCCAGTCACTAAGCAACAGGAGCCCCCTCTTCCTGTCACCTGGCAACCAGGCATGTTCCCACCCGCCTCCGTACGGGACTCTCCCGGCCCTCACCCCGTCAGCCTCTCTGCTCCCTGGGACCGACCGTTTTCGCATTCCCTGAGCAGCCGTCGGGTGGTAACCACGCTGACTGGGCAGGCGGGACGGACTACAGCTCCCGGCGACCTGTGCGCACCGGACTGCGATTCCCGAAGTTCTCCACGGGGCGCCTAAATCGGACGCACAGACCGGAAGTCCACCGGGGACGCGCTGCAGCGCGGAACTACAATTCCCGTCGGAGGACGCAGCCAGTTTTCGTGTACCCCCCAGGGCCATTGCTGCCTAGAGGTTTCTGGGAAATGTAGTAACTATGGCTCTCGCGATAGCTTCCAGGAAGTTGGTTTGTGTGTGTTTATGAACTCGCAGCTATGCTGTCATACACGATGTGTTGAGGCGTGATGTAATTTAGGGGAAAGGAACCAGAGGCCAGAGAGAACAGCAGGCAGAATTCTGATGTTTACTGAGACACATAGTGGTCGAGGGGACAGCAAGGGCAGTGGGGGAGAAGACTTGTCAGCAGAGGTGGATCCCAGGTCTGGAGGGGAGCTGGCAGCAGCCTGTGGGGAGAATGAAAGACTAGAATGACGACACAGACACGCAGACGGCCATGGCGACCGTGGGCTTTGGAAATAGCAGTGTGGTATAACCCAAAGAGGATACCCAGAAAGAGGCGCGGGGTGTGAGTGGAGAGACAAGAGTCTCTGAGACTCAGAAGTTGAGCTGGGGAGAGACCCAAAAAGCCTGGGAGTGAAAACTAACGGTGGGCAAAGACAGAAAACGGGTGGGACACCAACATGTTAGTTCTGCAGAATACAAAGGCCAGGGGACCCTTGGAGGGGCCTGACCGCACCCAGTAGGCTGTGCCAGAAGGCTGTGACTGTAGCAGAGCCGGTGACAGCGCCAGGCTGGGCTGGGTTCTCCCTGTGGGTGTGCACGGTGAAACGGTGGCCTGTGGGGTCTGGGGGGCCGTTCAGCTCCACGTCCACCACGTGCATGTCTGTGAGGCTGCGGCCGGCAGAGAAGGAAGGGTAGTTAGTCCATCTGGCCTGACACAGCTGGGCCACCTACTTCCTTTGCTCACCTAAGGTCAGCCACAAGCACCCCAATGACACCGTCGAAGCCTAGACTGGGGGCAGCCAGGGCAGCGGCTGCCATGGTGTTAGAGTTTCGGGGGGCCAAGGGGCAGAGTCCACGCACAGGACCCTCGTAGAGCACTGTGCGGGGCCCACTGCTGTGTGCTGCAGCCAGGGATCCCTCCAGCCGGAAGCCGTCAGGATGTGTGGCCATGGTGACTCGAAGGCTCTGGAAGCAATGGTAGGGTCAGGAGTCTGAGACTCTTACATGTTCCCTCGGTTGCAGCCAAGATGGTTCTCACCTGGAGGCCTCCGGCTTCATCCAATCTCCTAATGTCTTCAGACCCCCACAGGGCTCCTCGGGCCACAAACACAGCGTGACCCCAGTGGTTTGAAGCCTCCATGAGCCGCTGCTCTGTGGTCTGGTCAGCCAGAGCTGAGGGAGACCCCACCTTGGATGGTAGAGAGGGAAGGCCAAGACAGAACACTGCGGTAGGGCAGGATACAGACGACACAAAAAAGGACTTGCTGAGGGGTGAGGAGGCTCACCAGGAGGTTAGCGTGGCGCAGGATCTGTACCCCTGATTCGTGGATTATATTTGGATGAGCCACTTCTACCACAAGGTCAGGGTGCCTGGAAGAGGAGACATGGAGGGCCTTGGAGAAGAATCAGGTCTCCTCAGGGTTTGGAGGAAAATGGGATGGTGGGTGTGTTGGAGTTTATGTGCTCTGAGCTGCAGAGATGGGAGGCAGATAGAAACTTTGGGAAGGCCCCTACTGTGCTGTGGGCCACTGACCTTTCCTCAAGAGCAGTAAGGTCTTGGAGCTGCAGGGCAGGGGGCACGCTCCCTGCCATTCGTCCAGGGTCACGGTTCCATACAAAAACAAGTTCTAAGCCCAGTTCGGATCCCTGAGCCAGAAGGCGGGACACAAGGGATTGTCCTGCAGAGAAGGAGAAGGCTAGAGACCCGAGGAAAGTAGAGACTCCTCCCCCACTCAGGGAGCTGGAGAGAGGGATGGGGAGAGAGAAGGGAAGACGGATATGGGGTGGGGAGACAGACAGAATCCCAGAGAGAGAAAGAGAGCCTGAGAGAGAGAGAACCAAAGAAAGGGAAGGGGGACAGAGACCTAGAGAGACACACAGAGTTGTACAAGACAGAGACCCAGAAAGAGGCATATAGAGATGAGACCAAGAGGAGAGATAGGAAAGAGAGATACCTCAGAGACCCAGAGAGAAGACAGTGACCTAGAGAGAGGCAGATACCGTGACACACACACACACACACACACACACACACACACACACACACACACACACGATAGACAGAACTGGAGAGAGGAACACCCAGTGAGCAGGCAGGGCAGAAGGCAGGTTGGGCTGGCAGATTGGGGTGAAAGATATAGGAACAGAGATGTTTCTGGACTTTAGGGATGGGGCCATAAAAGGAGGCCCCAGGCTAGTTTTGACTCACCTAGGCGGCCATAACCTACCACCCCCACCCTCAGAGGGCCTCCAGAGACCATTCTGGTGGCTCTGGCCTTGAGCACGGTGACAGTGATGTCCTGCTGTGGGAGATTCTTCAGTGCTATGCTGCCTCTACCAGGCAGAGGCAGTGAATGATCTTTGGAGTTTGACCCTTGACCCTTTCCACTGGAACCAGAGGGAGGGAGCAGGATGGTGGGGGTGGGGTGCTTCTCTGTGAGCCCTCTGTTCTCCTGTGCTGGCTGGCATGGTGGCTTGGGAGCTAGGCCTGTGTGGCCCTGTGTGCCCACTACCCACTCCACGGCCTCCTGTGCAGCCCACACTCTTCATCCCTCATGTTCAGTCCCCCCTCCTCAGGCTGGCCAGCAGGTTGTCATGGAAACTGCATTTTGCTTGGGATAGGGGAAGAACTGGGGACAGGAACCACCAGGCCCCTTGCAGATCTCTTGATCTCTCTTTTGTCCTAAGGCCCAAGTGGAAAAGTCTGGCTGGAGTGTCCTGTGGTCCTCCATGCCCTCCGGCCTGGTCAGAGTCCTGCCCCCACCCCAGTGTCTGATTGCCCTTGAGCTCACCTTAACTGTGCTGTTCACCACTCATCCTCCCCGCCCCCCTCTCCCCAGGCCACAGTCTCCTGCCTCTTTGTATTCCTGGTCCTCTGCCCCCTCTTCCCTCCCCATGTCCCATCCATGAAGAAGGGGTCTGCATAGCTGGGGGAGTTCCTAAGTGCTCCCAGGATGAGTCCAGCCACTGCCTGGCAGGCTTGGCATGGGACATAGCAGGCTGCAGCAGGCCAGCTCCCTGCCCCCATTGCCACCTGGTACAGCCGCAGTGTTGTCATGGCAACCAGGATCCTAGCCGAGGTGGCTGTGGAGAAGGCAGGAAAATGGAGAGAGAACCCAAAGTGCATGCGCAACAGTCCTGTCCTGGCCTTCATCAGCACAGAGCTGGACAGGGAGATAGGGCCAGACGCCTGACGGTTGTCAGATAAAGAAGCCACTTAGCGCTGGGGTGGGGTAGAGGAGAGGACAAGATACAGTGGGGGGTAGAAACATTGGGAAGAGGTGGGGACAGGGAGAAGGGGGCAGGAACGCAGGGTGAAAGGAGTTGGGGGGCTCCTGCTCTCCCATCTCTGGTGAAGGTGTGCACCCTGGGGCCTTCAGTGCCCACAGGCCAGGTGTCCATGTGCTGTTTGGCTGGCTCTGGCTACCTCTCTGCCTTCCTAGGCCTCCTCAGACTTCCTGGGCAACCCTAGCTCTCTGGAGGCTGAACCTTGGACACGTGGACCATTCTGAGGGGTCACTGATGTCCTACTCCAGCAGCACCCAGAACCTGGCCTAGCTGCATAGTTTTCTCCTTGGTGATTGCAGACCCTGCAAGGGACTGCCCTCCATGCGCCCTGGTCTGCTTACAATGTGTTTACATGTGGCCCAGGCCTGCTTATTTTGTGTGCGCTTCCCTTGTACAAACTGTCTCCTGACTAGCCAGGGATATGTGTGAAATGGAGGAGCCTCTCCTATGGGGACACAACCACTTGCTCAAGAGTGTCACCCAGAAAGTTCTGTGGCGGTCCTGACTTTCAGATCATCAGTTGTGGACTTCCTGAACAGCTGTGTCTGCAGATGGTCCCCTTGGGGAGGCTCTGCTGTGGTGCAAACCCATAAACTGTGATGCATTCCTGCTCTGGGGGGTCACACATGCATGGCCCCAGCAACTGGGGGAGGCTGGGATGGAGCCCAACCCTGCCAGCACCTTGGCCTTGCAGTCCCCAGAACCCCAATATCCCACAGTTCTGTGGAGTTTTGCAGTCCTAGGTCCCTTCTGGGTTGTTCTTCCTCTCTCTCTCTCTCTCTCTCTCTCTCTCTCTCTCTCTCTCTCTCTCTCTCTCTGTGTGTGTGTGTGTGTGTGTGTGTGTGGTGATGGTGGTGGTGGTGGCAGGCACCAGAGTGAGAACGGAAAGACAGCCAGAGATGGAGACAGAGACACATAGGAGAAGGGCGGAGGCCAAGTCCCCAGCACATTCCAGGAAGGGCAGCCAGGAAGATGGAACAGCGCTGCTGTGTGCTGGGTGAGCCGTTCCTCTCTGGGATCTTGGGAATGGAGAGTCCCAGATCTCTAATTTTGGGGTGCCCACTCCCCCTCCTGAGAGGACAACATCGCTGGTCCCACCCACAGTGGCTTTGTGCTCTGTTTGTTTTCAATACTTTCATGACCAAAAAAATTAATTTTTTTTTACTTTTTCCATGTTTTTTTTTTTTTTAAAGTAATTACAGAGCAGGTAGTGATTGACGCAAACCTCCCTTCAGTATCAAAAGAGTCTGTGGGGCGGGTGGGGCCGACCAGGGCCGCGAGTGGAGCTCGCTGTTGGGGACACTGTCGGAGTTGACCCCTGGGCTCTGGTGAAGTTGTCTCTTGTGTTTTGAGTGTGGAGGAGTAGGAGGGAAGGACAGGCGTCAAACTGCAAAAAAGAAGGAAAAAAGAAAGAGCCATAAAAGGAGGGTTGGGATGAGGGGAAAGGGTACCCCTCGAAGAAGCTCCTCTCCCCTGGAAGGTGGTGGGCAGGGCAGGTGAACAGAGGACGCGGCAAGGCGGAGGGCGGGGCCACCTCTCCTGATCTCCAGGTCCTTTCCTGTTGCTGGATGGCGGGTGCCGCCGGGCTGCGCGGCAAGCAGGGGCATACCCGGCAAGCGTCCTGCGTCCCTGCCTGCCTAGGTTTAGATTTGTGTCTCTTGCACATTCTCCTTGGAGCCACTCTTGAAGAGCAGAGGTTCGTGGATGGAGTTGAGGCCGGGGCCCTTGGCCCCGCACCCGCCTCCTGGGTTGCCGCCGTAGTGTGCCTTGAAGGCGGCCGCCACGTAGTGGTGGTGGTTGAGGTGGTCTCGCTCCAGCGCCGGAAGGGCCAGGTGGCTGTCCCCGCCCACGCCCGCGCCTCCGGCTACCGCAGAGGCCGCGGCCACCGACACGGCGGAGGCGGCGGGAAGCTCGTCCTCCACATTGATGATCTCCACAGTGCGCGTGGGCCCGTGGTGCTTGTGCAGCTGGTGCTGCTTGCGCAGCTTGTAGAAGGCCACCAGCATCACAGCGGCCATGAAGGTGATGGCCACGAAGCAGCCAATGATTATTTTGGTGGTCTTCATGACGTCGTCTAGGTCCTTCAGCGCGTTCTCCGTTACGTCCGTGATGGGCACCGTGAACGCCTTCTCCGTGGGCCGCGAGGAACGTGGGGCCGGCGCTGTGGTGGACGCCGAGGCCGGGGCTGCGGCATCAGGCCGGCCACCGCCCCACGCTCCGTCAGTCGTGGGCCCCGGAGGTTCCTTTTCTGTACCCCGGGGCTGCTGGGACTCCTCACCCGGCTGTGTCTCCAGTGTCTCCACGGTCACCGTGGTGAAGTAAGTATAGCCACCCGCGCCCCCGGCACCGGCCCCACCCCCGGGACCCCCGCCCCCAGCCCCCCCTGCAGCCACTGGGTCCACAGCCGACACATTAAGCGTGGCTGAGGCAGTGGTGTTTCCGGCCGAGTTTGTGACCATGCATGTGTACTGGCCCGTGTCCTGCACGGTGACATTGGTGAAGTTGAGCGTGCCGTCGTGCAGGACCGAGATGCGCACGCGGTAGGAACCATGCGTCATGAGCGTGCCGTTAGGTGTCAGCCAGTTGACGGAGGTCATGGATGTGCCTGTACGGCACTTGAGTTCAGCCGCCATACCCTCGGTGACATTGAGGTCTGTGGGTGGCTCCACGATGACTGGGGCGTAGCAGGTGAAGTGTGACTGGTCCAGCTCACCGATGTAGCGGCCCTTGAGGCCAGCGGGCGCGTGGCAGCGTGCGCAGCATGTGGTGTTGCTGGGTACCGTCTCCTTCAGCCACCAGCTGAGCCACAGCACATCACAGTTGCAGTGCCAAGGGTTGTGGTTGAGGTGGACGCGCTCCAGGCGGTGCAGGGGCGTGAAAAGGTCGTGTGGCAGCGACATCAGGTTGTTGTGGGACAGGTTCAGCTCCTCCAGCGACTTGAGGTCGTCAAAGGCATTTCGCTCGATGGTGGCCACTTGGGCGTGCATCAGCCACAGCTTGCGCAGGCTGGTGAGGCCCTGGAAGGAGCCGGGGCGAATTAGGTCCAGCCGGTTCCCCGACAGCTCCAACTCCTCCAGGCGCACAAGTGCTGTGAGGTTGGGGATGTCCTTGAGGTTGCACATGCCCAGATTGAGGTAGCGCAGGTTCACCAGCCCCTCGAAGGCCGCCTCTGATATGTACTCCAGCCGCTTGAGCTCGCCCAGGTCCAGGCGGCGCAGTGAGGGCACGCGGTTGAAGGCATAGGAAGGGATGCTTTCAATGGGGTTGTTGCGCAGCCACAGCTCCCGGAGCTTGGACAGGTACTCGAAGGCCTGTGTGGGCACCGTGGTCAGCCGGTTGTCAAAGAGCTCCAGTGTGTTGAGACTAGGCAGCCCATTGAAGGCGCCCACCTCGATCTTGCGCACCAGGTTCTTGCTCAGCTGCAGGATCTCCAGGTGCCGGAGGTGCTTGAATGTGTCTGTGCGGATCACCTGCGGGGAGACTAGTGTCAGTGTGGCTGACAAGCTTGGGAGCAGCAGACCTCTCCAGTTCACAGCAGGGGAATGAGACTCAGCAGTCAGTATGTGTTGCTAATGACAAGACCCGGGGCCTCCAAGATGCTGGACAGGAGCTCTGTGACTGAGCTGCATAGTCCTCACGGGGGGACTGTAAGCGGGTGATCTACACTGAGCCACGCCCCAGCCCCTCACTGGGGGGTTCTAGCCAGGTACTCTACCATTAACCTTCATCCCCAGCTGCCTTTTTACTTTTTCTTTGGAGACAGGGTTTCATTAAGTTCCTGAGATTGGCCTTAAACTTGATCTTGGTACTCTGGGCTTCTGACTAACTGGGAGACAGGACTGTGCCTCCAAGCCTGACTTTCCTCACACTTCTTGCCCATGATGCTTTCCACACATCCTGCCTTTCCCCCTTCAACAGTGCTGTAATTCCTCTGCTTCCACATGGAGGAGGCTTGCTGGGTGCTGAGCTGGGCGGGCCTCCCTGCCTCTTGTGTTTTTATGAACAGATACGGAAATGGAGGCTGTGGGGGTAATGAACAGCCCCGTCTGGTCCTCTCTCCCAGACCTGCCTCCTCTTCCTGGCTATGGGACCTGTCACCTGACCATTGTCCAAGGTCAATTCCCCCAGGAAGGGAGGAGGCAGAGGCTGTTAGCCACAAGAGACCGTGCACAGCCTCAGGCTGTTGGAATCCCTTGAGCACTGGCTTCTCCTCACTTCAGGGTCCCCACTGTTGCTCACATGGGCTTGGAGGGCAGTCCACCCCAGGGAGCGGAGTCCTGGCTACTACCCCAAAGCCTTCTCTGAAGTGCCCCTGCAGCTCGCAGCTCAAGGGCTTCAGCCATGGAGGCCCGCCCTCAGCATCTGCACTTTATGTATTGTCCTCTCCATTCCTATCCCAGTTCCTCTCCCCCCCTCATCCCCCCACCAAACCCTGCGAGGGTGTTTAGACCCATAGACCTGTCCCCGCCCTGCTCCGCTTACTACACTATTCTACATTATACAAGCTGCACACATAGAGGACAGGGACACTGATGTCTCAAACAAACTTAAAAAAAAAATGAGACAAGGTCTCATGTAGCCTAGGTTGGCATTGATATCAAGATATCACAGGGTGTGATAACTTGAATTCCAAATCCTCCTGCCTTCCCTTACCTCATGTAGAGATTACAGGCATTCATTAGCATTTGGTTTATGCAGTGCTGTGGCTGGAACCCTGGGCTTACTGCATGCTAGGCAGGCACCTTGCATCCTAGCCTAACAGGATCCCTGTAAGAGCCATGGCGCTGGCTTCAAGCACGGCACCCTCCATTGCCATCACCTTCCTTCCCCTCTTTGCTCTCTTTATCACATGTTCTAGCTCCCCAGAACTACTCACTCCTCCTCGGCCTCCAAGTGCTAGCCCAGTTCCTCTCCTGGTCAGCTCCCCAACCCTTCCATGCCCAGATCAGGGTTGCCTGCTCTGGAGGATGTCCTGGCTGTATCCTCCATGGGTGGAAGGTGCCCACGTGGCTGTGTGGCCCTGGCTTATGAGAGCAGAGCTTCCCTCTGCAGCAGAATGAGTCTGAAATCATCCCTTCTGAGAACTCCTGTCTGGGGCACCCTCTCTTTCGTGGTGCTGGGGAACCCAGGGCCTGGAGGGCTCTCCAGTTCATCTGATCACAGAGCCACACCCCCATCTCCTCACTGTGTTAAGGGGGTGCTCTGCCACCATGCCACACCGCATTTCCTGAGCACAGTTCATAGAAATGTTGTGGTTTTAGGGGAGAGACGAAAGCGGAGAGAGCTGAGCTTGGTGACTCATGCATATAATTCTAGCACACAGGAGTCTGAGGCAGGAGGGTTATTGTGAGTTTAAGCCACCCTGAGCTATGCAGTGAGACTAAGTCTTAACCCCGCCTGCACTGTAGCCCTTAAGAAGGAAACCCAGGAACCCCCACTCACTGCAGTAGGTTCAGTGGTCAGAACCTGGACTGAGACCTCAAGTGTGAGGGACAGAGAGAGGGGCTGTGGAGGGAAGAGGCTCCTCAGGGAATGCTCCCTGGAACCAAGCCTGGCTGGCACCAAGTCAGAACCACAAACAGAACAAGCATTCACAAGCCTTTCTTTCTCATTGATGAGAGTCACCTGTACTCCTCTTGAGGAGAAACAGCAAGGAAAGTCTGAGAACAGTTCAGTTGTGTTAGCCATTCAACACACATCCATTCATCCCCTTCTTCCTTCTTTGAGAGATATTTATTTTGTGTGTAGGAGTGTTTATCTGTATGTGTGTATGTGCACCATGTGTGTGGTACCTACAGAGGCCAGAAGAGGGCATCGGGTCCTTTGGAACTAGATGCTGGGAACTGAACCCGGCTCTCTGCAGGAGCAGCAAGTGCGTGTGAGGTGAGTGTGAAGCCATCTCTCCAACCCTCAATCTCCTTTTCTATGTGTACAAAATTGTAGATGATTAGACTTTAAGCTCTCGAGACTTTGTGGTTCAAACTGGCCTTGACCTGGAGCCAAGCCTGCCGTTTTGGCCTCCTGAGTAGCTGGAAATACAGGTGTTTGCTGGGATCACCAGTCCCCGTTGATGGGACTGAGAAACGTTGGGAGACGTGTAAAGGCCACATCTGGGTGTTCCAGACAGTGTGGGTCCAGAGACCAGGAAATGATGAAGCTTGGACCCAATAATACATGTTTAGTTCAGTGAGGGGCTGCAGGTGTGGCCCAGTGTTGGTGAGCCTCCCCAGGGTCCCCCAGTGGAGCTGGGCGTGTGGTTCAGTGGTAGAGCCCTTGCCTATCATTTGTGGGGTTCCGTGTTCAGTGGCCAGATAAAACAGCGACTGCAGCCACAGGAATACTTGGTTCTTAGTTTTCGACTCAGCAAATCATGATGGATGCTTGTCCTGTGTTTCAGCCTCTGCTTCTTCCCTAGCACCTTCCCTTAAATAAGTGGCCAGAATTATCCAAGGTGCAGTACTGACCTTCGTGACTTCCGTGTACATAAAGTATGCATGCATACGCACACACACACACACACACACACACACGCACGCACACACACAGAGTGCCATCTGCTGGTCATACTCTGTCTGGGTTTCTGTATCCCTCCTGAGATGCTCTTTGTCTGCTTTGTGTAATTCCCAGGAAAGCCATATCGTGTGCACTTGCTCACCTACCCCAGATGGTTCCACTCATCCCAAGGAGTTTTTACTAGCTCCATTATATTGGCTGCCTCTGGTTTGATATGCTGTGACCCTGTCTGGACCGTGAGCCTTGTGTGGAGACCACGGCAATGAGGTCCACACTTAGAACATTCGGTGCAATGCCTGGGTTGCTGAGCTGGGTCTGAGGGCAGATGGACCCGGGGAGTAAGGCCCCCATGATGGGTAACATAGTCAGTTTAATAGAATCTAGCTAGAGCCACCCAGGAGACAAGACTCTGGGTACACACATGAGGGGGTTTCTAGACTGGGTTCATGAAAGTGGGGGACACCATCCTATGGCGTGGGGGCTCTTGACTGAATACAGTGGAGAAACTGAGCTGAGCACCTGTGGACTGGCTGCAGTGTGAACAGGTAACACTCCCGCTGCCATGCCTTCATTGACATGCTGGACAGCACCACCTAGAACTGTGAGCCAGAATAAGCCCTTCTTCCCTTAAGTTGCATTTTTCAGATAGTCTGAGATAAAAATAAGAAATGTCATCAATACGGACCCTGGCTAGGCAGCACCCAGGTGTGTGAAGTCCCCCGGGACCAAGTATGCTGATGCCTGCCATCCCAGCACTTGGGAGCCTGAGGCAGGATTGAGTTACTGTGTAGCCAAGGGATTCTAACAGAGTGCCGCCACGCCTAGTTGACACAGGGCTGGGGACTGAACTCAGGGCTTCACTCAGTCCCAGTCTCACCCTGCAGTCCCTGCCTTGGTAGAAAGCCCAGCTCATTTGTTCTCTTGTAACCATGAGCCTACAGGAATTCCTCCTACGATGCTATCTGATGTCTGCACCCATCCTTGCCCCATCTCCTGCAGGTGGATTGCTCCTCATCCCATTTACCTTTAGAATTCAGGCTGCCTCTCCTCTCCATGGTTACCTAAAACACTCAGGTGGTTGAACAGGACTGGACCCGTAGGCCACAGGGAGTGGTGCTACTTGAGGGGTTAGGATTCGGTGCCACTTGTGGCCTTGTTGGAGGAAGTGTGTCACTTTGGGGGGCTTTGGGGTTTCAAGTGCTCAGATCAGGGCCAGTGTTGTCTCCTCTCTTCCTGCTGATTGGAATGTAGAACTCTCAACCACTTCTCCTGCATGTCACCATGCTCCCCGCCATGATGATAAGGGATGAAACCTCTAAACTGTAAGCCAGCCCCAATTAAATGCTTTCCGTTGTAAGAGCTGCTGTGGCTGTGGCTGTGGTGTCTCTCACAGCAATAGAACACTGACTAAGACCCTCTTTTTCTTTTTCTTTTCTTTTTTCTTTCTTTTTTTCTGAGGCAGACAGTGTCTCATCATGTAGTCCAGGCTGGCCTCAAAGGCCTCTGCCTTAGTCTCTGTGTGCACACGTGCATGCGTGTTTACTGTGTGCGACGGCTCTCAGGCTGCAGATTTCCAGCTGTCACATAGGTCTGGTCAGCCGTATCCCAGCCCCTCCCATGCTTGATGCCGTTGCAGGAAGGGAAGCAAGGGTCTAAAGAGTGGGGTCAGTTGTCTTGCTTCCTCTCGGAACCAGGCTTGCCTCAGGAAAAGCAAACCTCACGTATGGTAGGCCAGCACTCTACCAACTGAACTGCAGCACCAGCCTCCCTCTGCCCACCACGCTTTCACCTTAAGATGGGGTTGCCATACAGCTCTTGCTGCCTCGGAAACCAGGCAAGCAGCACCATGCTGGCTGACTTATGGATGTCTGAGAGGTTTGTGTCACTCTGGGCCTTCCCTAGGGATGGATGTAAATAGGACAGATACAGTCCTGACCTTGCAGAGCCTGTGGTATCTAATCACTCATTATGCTGGAACTGTGGGGAGATCCGCCTGCCTCTGATTCCTGAGTTCTGGGATTAAAGGTGTGAGCTACCTACCATACCTGGCCCAAATGATTTATTTTGAAAAAAAAAAATTCCTCATGCTGTGCCCAGCCATTTGGGTTTTAGTTCATTACAGGCGCCGTCAAATAGACAAAGAATGGCCATGACGGTAGCCTTGTGACATCTCCATCGCCCTATCAGCTGTGTGACAATTCCTGACAGACCCCAGGGCAATGGACTTGTGGAGCAGGGAGACGCGGGGTTTGGGGTGACAGACCCCAGCTAGCCACAGCCATTCGCACAGTCCTTTAGCAACACGTGTGATCCTTGCCTGGCTCCTTGCCAGGGCTGAGGACTGAGTGGGCACTCAAGCTAGGGAGTCTGGCTCCAGCCCCCCTGCAGCCTGGCCACCTTAGGGCACTGCACATGTCTGGCAGTCTGTAACCAGTACTGGAGCTGAGTGAATCGCACTGTGTTCTGCTGGGGCTTTTAAGGAAACAAACTGTCAGGATATCCTTTATTAAAAATTTAACTGTGGTAGGAAAATGATTAAGTGGACGCTCATCCTAATGCTATTATGATAAATTGTTTTCATACGTCCTGAATGTAATGAAGCAGGGAAACGTTGAGCAAGCGTATGAGGGTTATGGTTGGTTTTTTTTTTTTTTTTGACAGAATTTTTTGTTTTAAACTCTTAAAACATACTGGATTGGAGATACTCAGGTAAGTGCTGGCCATGCAAGCTTGCTGTCCTGAGTTTGATCTCCAGACCCCACCTAAGAATATGGATGCATTGGTACACTTCGGTAGCAGGCCGAATGAGGCAGAATGGCCAGTCAGTGTAGCCAAACAGGTGAACTTAAGGTAAAAAGGTGAGAGGGACAAGAAAGACATTTGATGCCAACCTCTGCCTCCACACATACACACACACACACATGCTACAACACACACATAATACAACACACAAACGTACACAATGCAACATACCACACACACATACAATAAACACAGCACACAGAACACACACACGTACACACAAACCACAAACATACCACACATACACAACATACTACACACACATACAAAATACCACATCCCCCCACATACAACATACCACACCATACACATACATACACACCACACACACCATATACCCAAACATACACACACAGCACACACACATGCACACAGACCACACCACGCACACAGCAGACACACACATACACAACAGCGTGCACGCACACACATATACCCACATCACAAACCCACACCTACACATACACAAACACCCCCACAATACATACATGCATCAAAAAAACAAAACACCCCAGGTGTTTTGATGGCGGCTTCTGTGTTTATCCTTATCCTTTGATAAGGTGCCTTCTTTTTCTCCAGGGACTTCTTTGGAAGCTAATACACGGCTGAGGCCATGTGTTGGTACATGATTGGCCACTAAGTCCCCCAGGCCAGAATGGGCTCCTTCCCTCCCAGTATGGACTCTGAGTGTGGGGGAACGTGCTGAGAAAGCTGAGCCCTGATTCTCCTTCCCGATCACCTCGGTGTCTCAGTGTGCTCTGGCTGACCTAAGGAAGGCCCTGCAGGGGGTGTGTCCCCTCCTCCCATCCTCTCCAGGGCCATGAGGAAGCATGCTGGCACAGATGACTCCCAGCCTGTACTTCACCCATGGAGGTGGAGCCTAAGTCCACCCAAGTGAGGAGGAGGTGACCCTGAGGCGCAGAGGCCTTCGGGTGCTCAGGACACAACAATTCTACATGTTCAGCATGACAGCTGCACGAGGGTGATGGGACAGAGGTGTGGGCCACCATGGCCTTGTGTTACGCCATGCGGGTGATGAGCAGTGCCACGCCATAGGCGAGTGCTCTACCAACTGCGCCAGGCCCCCAGACTTCTCAGTAGCTCTGACAGAGGGACCTGTTATCCTCACTTTGAGGTCTGGCGGTTTCCATACTGTGCCCAAGGCTGTGAGTGGCCCCTGTATGTCCCTGGACACAGAGCACATGGGAACTGAGGGGCGGAGGAGCTGTGGGAGGAAGAGTACCTCAGGAGGAAGAAGGTGCCCGTGTCTGGATCTCTCAGTCACAGTGTTTAGAGGGTCAGGGCATGTTGTCTCCTGGTTGTAGTCCCAGAATGCAAAAGGATTATGGGAAGTTGCAGTTCAGCCTGGGCTATAAAAGGACTGCCTCATCCCTTCCCTCCAGCAATACACATGGTGCAAGTTTGAGGACCCAACTTCAGACTCCCAGAACCCACAAAAAGCTGAACAAAGAAGAGCTCAGACCACCACACACTCAGTGGTTAGCGACAGAGACTAGCCCCAGACAGAGTGGAAGGGAGCTCCAGCTCCAGTGTGTCCTCTGACCTCCACCTCCACTGTGCACTGCAGCACTTGGGTGCTTGTAGTCATATGCATCACACACACACACACACACACACACACACACACGCAAGATGCAACCCTTCTCGAAAATGTGTTTCCAAATTGCCAATGAATTGTTAATATCCTCATTGCATGTACAAAAATGATAAATAAGCCTCTCTCTCTCTCTCCTCTCTCTTTCTCCACCCACCCTCACACACACACACACACACACACACACCAACAAACAAAGCATACAAACAAACCTCAGCCTGGGGAAGACACAGCTGATAGAACATTTGCCCAGTTAGCAGGAGTCCAGAGTTGCACTCCCAGAACCCACATCAAAAGCCAGGTGTCACCAGTGGCAGCTGTCTGTCATGTCAGGCTGGGGATCCCAGGAGCTCACCCTGACAGCTGAGCACCAAGCCAGCGAGAGACCTCCTCACAGGGCATGGTTGCTACCTGAGAAATGGTATCTGGGTATCTGAAGCTGTCCTCCGTCCTCCACACATGCATGAGCACACATAGGAACAGGATCTCTCTCTCTCTCTCTCTCTCTCTCTCTCTCTCTCTCTCTCTCTCTCTCTCTCTCTCTCTCGTCAGGGAAGCTCAGTTGATTGGTGGAGTGTTCACAGAGCCAGAGCATGCACAAACCCCAAGTCCATCCTCAGCACCACATAAATCAGGTGTGGTACACTTTGCTGTCACCCAGTCTTTGGGAGGTGGAGGCAGGAGGATCGGGAGTTCAAGGCTATCTTCTGCAATCCAGCCTGAGATGAGTGACATCTCACCTCAAGTAAGAAAAAGAAGGTGGAGGAGAAGAAAACTCCTAACCCAGCAAATAGCTCAATGAAGGGGACAGCTGCGTGGCGCTTCCCCAGGCTCCTCAGACAGCTATGGGAAGGGGTACCCACCCAGCCGCAGATGTAGCCTCTGCCTCCCTTATCTACACCCAGTTCCCCTGACCAGCCTCCTGAGTACTGTGACGCTGGGCTCGGCATCTGCTCCTTCCACGTACTTTCTGGTTGCAGAAAATAATGAAGGCTTTCCATGAACAAATATTTAGAAAACAAAACACCACTGGAGAAGTTAAATTCTCCCAAAGAGAAACCTCAAGAGAGAGGCATGGGTAGTACTTTTGTGTGTTCCTTGTGAATGTTTCTTTAAAAGATTTATGTATAGCTGGGTGGTGATGGCACACGCCTTTAATACCAGCACTTGGGAGGCAGACACAGGCATATTGTGAGTTCGAGGCCAGCCTGGTCTACAGATGGAGTTCCAGGACAGCCAGGGCTATACAGAGAAACCCTGTCTTGAAAAAAAAAAAAAAAACAAAAGATTTATTTATTTTTAGGTGTATGGTGTTTTACCTGCGTGTATGTATTATACCACATGTCCAGTGCCCACAAAGGCAAGGAGATGACGTCAAATCCCCCTGGAACTGGAGTTTCATGTGGTTGTGAACTACTCTGTGGGTGCTGGGTCTTGAACCTGCGTACTCTATAAGAACAATCCTTTAAAAAATTTTAACTAAAAGTCAACGGTGGTGGTGCACACCTTTAATCCCAGCACTCGGGAGGCAGAGGCAGGCGGATCTCTGTGAGTTCGAGGCCAGCCTGGTCTACAAGAGCTAGTTCCAGGACAGGACCCAAAAGCTACGGAAAAACCCTGTCTCGAAAAAAAAATGTTAACCCTAGGGGATCATTTGGAATTCCTCCTTGTATTTTTCGAAAACTCAGTAGTATTGCTTGAGATGAAGTCTCGCTATGTAGCCCACATTAGCCTGGCAATCCTCCTGCCTCAGCCTTCTGAATGCTGGGCTGTCAGCTGTGTAACCCCATACCTTGCTAAACATTTGGTGTCATATATGGGGCATTTGGAAGTGTCTCACAAATGTCTTTAAGACCTCATTAAAACACCTATGCAGAATCTACAGAGAGCGTGCGAAATCCCCCCAGTTGAAGCCGCACAATAGCCAAGGTGGGAGCATGGGGTAACTCCCTTCCCTGGTTTTTGCTAGGCCATGTTCAAAGGGGAAGTCTTTGAACCTTCTCTGCCCTCCCGTGGTGGCTGGGGGAGGGACCAGCAATTCCCCCTCCATGGTGCTCTCTCTGCAGAGCCTGGGGACAGTGCATGCATACACGAGGACTATGCTCAAAGCCCAGCACTCACATGAAGAACTGGGTGTGTGGCTCACGCTTGTGATCCCAGGATAGAGAGATGGAGACAGGCGCATCCCTGGGGCTAGCTGGGTAGCTAACCTAGCTAATTTGATGAGTTCCAGGCCCATGAGAGATCCTGTCTCAAAAATGAGATGGACGCTCCCAGTGGATAACAGCCAGTGTGGAATTCTGAACACACACACACCAACATGCACGCACACACACACACACAAAATGAGAAAAGAAGAAAAAGACCTACAACTTACACAAGAGTCCCCTTCCCCAAGTGTGATTTTTGTAGCAGGGGAGGGCAGTTTTGAAGCATTAGGGTGATGAAGGAGACAAACATGGCTGAGGGGACATGGGGACAAAGAACCAGCTCCACAGTAGTTGTGTTTGCATAAATTAAACACACACGCATACACAGAGGTACACATGAAGACACACAGGCACATGCATGCATACACACAGACACATGTGCATGCATACACACAGACACATGCATGCAGACAGAGACACACGTGCATGCAGACACACAGACACATGCAGACACACAGACACATGCATACAGACACACGTACATGCATACATATGGACACATGCATGCATACACAGAGACACACTGCATGCATACACACAGACACATGCATGCATACACAGACACACGTGCATGCACAGACGCATATAGACACAGACACATGCATGCATACACAGACACACGTACATGCATACATATAGACACATGCATGCATACATAGAGACACACATGCATGCAGACACATGCATGCATACACAGAGACACATGCATGCAGACACACAGACACATGCATCAGTAGAAAGGCAGAGACTACCATGATTATATGAGGGTGGTTGTGGGGCAGGAGGGAGATGGGGATGGGGGAAGGGAGGAAGAATGCTGCAGCCCAGCCCAGAGGAGCAGCCCAGCCAGGTGGAGCATCCCAGCCTGGTGGAGCAGCTTCTGGAGAAGAGGAGGGGATGGAGGGGTGGCTGTCCAACCTCTGCTTCTCACACTCCAACTGCTTTAGGGCCTGGTGATCTGTCACTGAGCCAGAGTAACTCTGGGACTGAGAGTTCTGTTAGGTGGTGAAGTCCAGCCCAACTGGACAAGTGGATACCAGTGAGAAACTGCTGATTTAAGAAAAAATAAAATGCTCTGGATTCCACCCTCAGCACCGCAAACCAACCAACGTAAATCAAATCAAATAAAGTGAGAAGAGCCACTCACTGTCTCTGCCCTGTGGCAGAGGCTTTCCCTGCCACCTACACGCAACCACGGAGTTCAGATTTTACAGAATGCTGTCAGTACCTTTGGAGTCCCTCCAGTGCCCAGTGGGGTTTGTTTTCACAGGAGGGCGCTGTGGGGACAGGGGCCCTATTTAGTGGAGGGCAGTGCTCTGGGTTGGGGCCCCATCTGCCTCATATCTGCTGAGTGCCTGCTGCTCTGCTGTAGGTGCTGGAGATGCGGCAGGGAATGGCAGAGTGTGCCTGGGAGTGGTGACGGCAGGTGACAAGCCAGTCACCAGGCAACTGTGTGTGCGGTCCCTGTGGATGGTCTGTTGACTGTGTATGTGTGTGTGCGTGTGCATGCCTGTGTGCACAGGGCCAGGTATATGATCAGATAGCACCTCTGGGCAGTGCTTCTCTGATCCTGCACTGTGACCCAGCAGGCACATACAAAGGATGTATAGGGGAGTCTGGGGCAGCGGGCAGATGTGGCATGGACATTTCCACTTGCAACTGAGAGATGCATAGCCTTTTTTTCTTTAGCGCTTGCTGTCACCATGCTGGTACCCAGGAGCAAGGCAAGCAAGCCTCGGATGGTGCCATACTGCCCACCTCCCCAGCCCCTCCGCTGGTGTTTATCGTGAGTGTACAGAATCCCAGCACTTGGGAACCCAGCCATTTACTAGTCTCTTCTTGACGACAGGAATGCTATGCTTTCAGACCACACTAGATACCAGGCCTGTTGGTCCATGCATTTAGTTTCAGCACCTTGGAGATGGAGTTCAAGGCCAGCTTGGGATACATAATGAGAATTTCAAAAAACCATAAACCAAGCCAAATCTAGTGGCACAGGCCTGACATCTTAGGTTCTCAAATAGGCAAGAGGGGGATGAAAGTCTTGCGGTGTGCCTAGGTTAGAGAGTAGGTTCAAGGCCAGCCTGGGCAACTGAGTGAAAACCTGTCTCAGAATCAAAAGTGAAAAGAGGGCTGCGGTGTGGCCCAGTGGTAGAGCACCTGCCTAGAATGTTGGAGACCCTGGTCCCTTACCAATACTGCAAAACGAAAGCCCAGCAATGACAGGTCTGAGAAAAACCCAACCTCGAGGCATAGTAAAACACTGTGGCTCTCACTTCTGAAAAGAAAACTGGTGGAGGCCACGGTGGGGGGAAAGAGCTTGATGCACAGGCGGGAGGACCATTGTTGGAGATGCACAGGCGGGAGGACCATTGTTGGAGATGCACAGGCGGGAGGACCATTGTTGGAGCTCCAGCGTCAGTGGGGAAGACAGGCATGGGGTGCACATCTGCACCCCAGCGCTGGGAGGAGGGCTGGAGGATCCCTGAGCTGAGTGATCTGTGCCCTCCAGTTCAGAGAGAGCCAGCTTCAGAAAAACAATGGCGAGTGATTGTGGAAGACACCTGACATCTGCGTGTACACACACACACACACACACACACACACACACACACACACACACAGAGATGGAAGCAGAGGACCCCCTGTTAGACAGGCAGGACTCTGAGTATGCGCTGGGGATGTCGGCTTGGGAACTCCAGACAGGAAGGAGAGCTCTCTGAGCTTGTGGGACTGCGAGTAGCTTTTGTCTCTGTATGTTTATCTAAGTGTATTTTCTCGTTAGGAAAACTAGAAAATTAATTTGTATTCATTCTGTAATAAATAATTAAAAGACACATTTACATAAGCCCAGAAAGGTATGAAAACAAATGTAAACAGGAGTTATTTATATCTGGGTGGTGGGATGTGATGATTTTTTTTTAAAATATGGATAATTAAAACCGTTACTTTTTTCTTTTGTTGTGTGCTGGTTCGTTGGTTGGATTTGACTACAGTCTCTCCTGGGCCAGGCTGGCCTGGAACTCACTATGTGGTTCAGGCTGGCTTTCACCCGGCACCATAGGTGCACAGCACCATGCCCAGCAGGCTTTACACTTCAGCTCTGGAAGGCTGGCCCCTGAGAGTGGCTAGGCCCATGGACCTTTCTGCTTTGGATCTCAGCTTTTAAGGCAGACCAGTAGACAGTGGAATGCAGAGCCCCTAACTGGTGACAGAGGAGAGTGTTCTGATTTCTATTGCGGTGTTTCATCCTTTGATGATGTCCATTCTGTAGCAGGAGGTCTGCCCTAGTGAGGGGCATAGACAGCCCAGCAGTCAGAAGGATGCAGACACAGATGTCAATTATTTCTGCCAGTTTGTTTCCTTGACGTCTAACTGCATCCCTCTAACTGCTTGTGAGGTGGACTTGGAGAAGAGAGTGACAGCCCCAAGAGCAGTGGTGGTGCTGGCTCTCAAGTTTCTCTGGTTCACCTGTCCTTGCTTCCCAGCCACTCAGAAAGGGCCTGGCCCCACCAGCCCTCCCCCAGGGTTTCCATTCTTCCCAGAGTCTGGCTCTCCAGGAGAGTTACGTGGGGCCGCTGACCCCTCTGCTGAACTGTCTGGGACCTTCTGTGAGGGGGCCCTCCTCTCTTCTAGCGCACAGGAGGCTGGAGCAAGAGTGTCTGCAAGTTGGGGACAATCTGGGCTACAGAGCAGGCTTAAGGTCAGCCTGAGCTATGGAAAGAGTTTCAAACCAGTTGGAGATACAGAGTGAGACCCCAACCTTATCTCAAGCAAGCAAACAAACAAACCAATAATAAGAGAAAAACAAAACCCAAGAAACAACCAACAACAAAGTCCTCACTCGGGTGAGCCTGGTGTCTAATAACAGCTGCAGACATTTGGAAACAGTGGCCAGGGCACTGCTGAGCATCCTGCAGCACTCAGGACAGCTCCACCTCAACCCGAGGTGGGAGGCAGCTCCCAACAGCCGGCTTGGTTACCAGCACGGCACCAGCCCCACCGCAAGGGGCAGGCTGTGCACCAAACAAAGACAGCTAAAGTCACTTCAAGCCCCTACTAACTACTATGTCAGTGCCAGCCTCGGCCCCATGGTCCCCATCATTCAATCAGCTAGCTCCCCAGGCCCCACTTTCTAGATAAGGCACTGAGGCTTGCTGGGAGTGCCCGTCTCAGGCCAAAAACTGCGAGGGTGAGGTGGTAGGACCTCTCCTGGCCACCTCAAGGCACCCTGTCCTGTGGAGTGAGGGCGTGGCAGGCACCCCAGGAAGATGCACACAGCCTGCGTGGAAGTACATCGCAAAGGTGGGCCGGGCGGCGACGCGAGGAGCTGGTGCGCTGGCGCCAGGAACTCCAGGTTGAGAGGGATCGAGAGGGAGGCAGAGGCTTATGCCTTTTGTACTCTGACCCACGGTCCAAACAGCGATGAAGGCGGACTCACCTGGATGCTGTTCTCTTGCAGGTTCAGGTAGCGGGTGTTGACAGGGATGCTGGCAGGCACCTCCGCCAGCTCCCTCCGTGTGCAGATCACCCTGCTGGCCTGGTTGCTGCAGGAGCAGGCTGCCGGGCAGGAGGTGGCTGGTGGGGACCCTCCTCCAGCAGCTGCGGTCAAGGCCACACCGCCCCCACCGGCTCCCAGGGGTGGGGAAAAGAGCCACAGGAGCAGGAGAGCCCCGTGGGGCCAGGACATCCTACCAGGCGGCAGCAGGGGACACAGGGAACCACGGGTGTGGGCTTGCGCCATTCTCAATGTTCATACCTCGAGGGCACGCTGGGGGGCTGTGGGAGGAGAGAAGATGTTGGCCATTAAGTGTCAGGGACTCAGGTTGCTCGAAACTCTGCCAGAAGCCCCACCCTTGCCCAGAGCCAAAGATACAGGGACCTGGTCTGTCTGTGCTGGGCCCATCTTCTCCTGGGCCATTCTGCAGAAAGAATAACTGAGGCCGACAGAGAACATGTGCACCCAAGGTCACTTGGTCAGTTAATGGCAAAGTCAGCTAGATTGAAACTTAGATGTTGCCAAGCCTGGGGGTGCAGGGCTGCTTTCTCAGGGGCTCAGGAGGCGAGGCAGAAACACCGAAAGTTCCAGACTAGCCTGAGCTAGAGAGTACATCTAAGGCCAGCCTGGGCACCACTGTGAGACCTTGTTCAAACCAAAAAGATGACATGTGGCTGAATGGAAGAGCACATTCCCAGTGTCCAAGCCCTTGGCCATCCCCAAAGCTGACGGACTCCCATCACACCCAGGCACACCCCTGGGAGGCAGCCTCCCACCTCTCTGCCCCTCTCCTAATGTCTCCTCCCAGGTGTGACAGCACCAGTCCCAGAGCCCAGTGCTGGATTCCCTCCTTCCCATCCTGGACCATCCGTCACTCCTCTCGGTCCCTGTCCTGTCCTAGACTTAGAGAGAGGTCAGGAGGCGGCTGGGTTCTGGGAGGAGGTGGACCCCGTGGCAGCACAGTTGGAGACCACGGGCAGTCTTAAGATTGCAGGTGCTCCGAGGGAACAGCCTATGGCGGGATCTGTGCCAGCAACTGTCGCAGGATGGAGGCCGAGGGAGCTGACCGAGTGGGAAGGGGCAGTAGGGACCTCCATGTGTGTCAGTTGTCGCTGCCCCCATCCAGCCGGTCCCCTGCTTCCCTAGCCTCGGGGGGGGGGGGGGAAGGAGGCAGGCCAACCAAATGGCGCGCAGGAAGGAGGGTACCTGCAGCCAGCACAGCAGGCGCCCTTTCAATGCATCAGCCACTGCTGCCTGTGGAAGGCGGAAGCTGCTAGGTTGTGTGCCAGGCCATCTCAAGGCCCACTGGGTGGCAGAGAGGGGTTTGCCTCTGCCTTCCAATGTCCCCCTCCACACAGTGTCCCCGAGTGCTCACACACATAGTCCCGTGGGACTGGAAGGGGGTCCCCATAAACACGATACCCACCCACTCACACAAACAGCAGGGACAGACACACCCTCGCACATGGCCTCTCCAATCCATGGACACAGGGCTGCCCCCCTCACGCAGGTGTGCATGAGCACGCGCACGCGCGCGCACACACACACATACACATTCCTGCAGCCTCCAAGATTTTAACCCAGATAGAAATGTGTGTGCCGCTGTGTGTTTGAGCAAGTGTGTGAGGGCAGGAAATGGAGACAGAGAGACAACGAGAGAGAGAGACAGACAAAAAGACAGGCAAAAACCGGGACAGAGATAGGCAGAGAGAGACCATGACAGAGATCGTGACAGAGACCATGACAGAGAGCTGAAACAGAATTAGACAAAAAGAGAGACCGATGGAGAGATGGACAGAGAGACTAAACTGAGATAGCCCGGTACAGACACAGGGCCCCCCTGCCTCAGGGCCCGTCACCAGGCCCTGCCTGCACTGGCCTGTCTCAGCAGGGGCTGTGGGGTCTTTGTTCCCACACGTGTGGTCAGTGAGCTTTCTCCTCAGTCCACCCCCGGTCTACTGTCCCCACTTCCTGAGACTCTGCTAGGACCAGCCCCTACCCTCTAAACCTAGGAGCTGCCGTGGTGCTCACTGAGCCCACCATCCCCCAGGCCAGCACCCGGGTCTCCTCCCCCACCGAGACTTATGCAGCAGCACCCCCCCCCCCCACCTCCTTGCCCTTGTCTTCCTGCTCCTAGAGCAAACACTGAGGGACACTCACCCTGGTGGCTTGGCTTCCGACGGCCTTCTCTCTGTGCCCCAGGCCCCCCCTCCGCATGTCTGCAGTTACCCCGAGGCCACCCCAGCTTCCTATTGCTTCCCGTTGAGCTTGTGCTGGGGGGGGCGCAGGGGCTTTTTGGGTCTCCCTGCACCCCCCCCTCGTCTGTCGCCCTTCCCACCCTCTAGGGGAGCCTGGCCTTCTTCTCTTGACCACCACACTAGCAAGCCCTTGCCTCCTCCGGTCCTGTACCCCCCACCTAGTCCACCCCCCACACCAGCTTCCTTTCTCTCCACTCGCAGACCCAACCTCGGCCCCTCTCCCCAGCTCCCCAACTCTGTCTTGCCTCCCTGAGGACCACCAGACCCCTTGTCTGTCTATCCTCCTCCTCCACTGCCCCGTCACCCTGTCATTGTGGGGAGCCTGGCTCGGTCAGGTTCCTACAGTCTGTCTGTCCTGTCCCTCTCCCAGCTCTGCTTCTCTCCCTTTCTCTGCGATTACGATTTCTAGTCACACGGCAGTGCAGAGCCCAGCTCGCTCCCTCCCCGCCCCCTCCCTCCTTCTTTCTCTCCTTCCAGCGGGGAGGGCGCTCCCTCCCTCTCTCTTTCCCTCCACCCTCACTCAACTCCCCCCTCCCGGCTAGCTCAGCCGGGGGTGGCCTCCCCCTCCCCCGCTAATCAAAGGCTCCGTTATCTAATTAACCCGTTGGTTCTGGGCAGTCAGGGAAGGTCGGGGGAAGCGGGGGAGGAAGGTTGGCGGCTGTGCTGCCAGGGGAGAGGGCTTTGGACTGTGCCAAGCTAGAGCCTCGTGGCACACACACACACACAGCAGCCTCAGCTGCAGAACCAGGCTGGGCCACATGGACTCCATGCCACTGGACCAAGATGTCCCTCCTGCATCCTCAGGGTCCATCCTGGGTCTAGGCACCCATGCGTCTGCTGTAGGACCCCCACTTCCTCATACAGTCACTGATTTGACCCCGTTTCAATATATTACCCAATCGATGCCAGTCAACTTAGGCCCATATTACCATCACCCTGTCTTTCACTTGGGGCCAGCACTCATTCTTCCCACAAAGAAAGCTACCCCTGGTGCTCCTCTCTACCCCACATCATCTCCAGCCTGACAGCCACCTCCCAGTGCCCTCTGCAGAACAGGCTGGGAAGCTACTGCTTATCCACTTCATGTCTCTCTCTTCTATCCATTCTTCCTTCCCCTCTCCACACTACATTCATCTACCCAGCCACGTACCACCCACCCACCAACTCCCTCATCTGTGGATCCATCCATCCAATCCACACACCCACACTCTACTCATCTGTCCATCATTCCATCCACTCTCCATATATCTATCCTTCCACCTGTCTGTTCCTCCCTCTTCGTCCATCCATCATCCATCCGTATTCATCATCTCTATAACCATCCATCCCTTTAGCTATCTCTCCATTCTTATCCATTTATTTGTTCATCCATGCATTTATATCTCTCTAACCATCCCTATATTCATGTATTCATCTATTTCACATCATCCATCCATCCATCCGTCTGTCCATCCGTCCACCCATCCATCCCTTTGTTTCTGCCTGTCTATTGCCCCTCCATTTCCCCACCCTCTATCCTAAACCTGTTTCTGAAGCCCACACTATGTGCCAGGCACCGAATCAGATGCCAACAAATGTTTATGCATGGGTACAAGGCTCAGCAAGTGGAAGAAGGGGCTCTGGGTTGTATCCCCGAATCTGCCTTTTCTTCCATCTGGCCTCAGTTTCCAAGTTCTGGTGTCCTCCACTGTGAGGATGCTAATACAGATGACCTCCCGGAGTGGCTGGAGGTGGAAAGAGTACTGAACATAGGCGCTCCTGTCTCCACACTAGAGAGCTCACGCGCAGCTAGCTCCTGAGCTGACCACCACCTCGATCTTCCTGGACTTCTGTTGTCCTCCACACTGTGTCTGGCTCCACAGGTGGCCAGAGGGATCCTGTCAACACAGCAGCCAGATCCCACCCTGTGCTGCTTAGGGCTCTCAAACAGACAAAGGTGAAGCACTCACTCCTCAGTCTGCCTCTGCTCTGACCTCGCTAGGAGGGCTGAGCACCAGCCTGGGGGTCAGGGGCAGCTCTGTGGCTGCTCTTCCCTCTGCCTGCACCCTCTGCGATGTCGCATTCTCAGCAACAATGCCCAGTACCTTTTCTTCCTCCCTCTGTAAGCTGCCACCTGACCTCTCGACCACACCTACTGGAAAACACATTCACTGGCGGCCACATCTGCTTTGGTCTCTGGTTTTGAGACCTGTGATGGAGCCTGGTACGCTCAGCAAGTGCCAGGTGGGAGAAGGGATGGACACTTTGCTGTGGACATTCGGCTGTGCACACTTTCTGGGTTAAATCTCTGCTTCTTATCACAGACACACCTGCCAAGCAGTCCAGGTACACTGTAAGATTGTCAGACACACCAGCCTGGGACTTCCTCCCACCTGAGGTCTTCACCTGTCCGCAGGAGGTCACTGCCTTTGGCTTAACACCTGTGTCCCATGTCTCCTTCCTTCCCTCCCTGCCACAGTGCCACCTGGTTTGCTAGATCCCAATACATTTCTGTGCGATTATTATTCTCCAAACAACTTGTAACAGGGGAGTCTCGTCCTTGCTCGGAACCAGAACCTGCCCATGGAGCTCCTTGCTGACCAAACTAGAGCAGCTGGAGCACAGGCTAGCTGCTTTTTCTGAGTGTGCACCTGAGCTAGGTCCAGGCACAGGCTCACCGCACACAGCAGCACCCCCAGGGTACATTACCAGCACAGACACCACACCCTTCTGCAGTGTTTCTTGAGGAAAAAGCTGTTCTCTGGGCAGCAGCCCTCTCAGAACTGCTGGCATCCCCATTTCATAAACAGAGAAACTGAGGCCCGGATGGGTCTATGATGTGGGAGTGTCATATCAATCTGTTGATTTCATTGGCTGAGCAATAAAGAAACTGCTTGGCCCTGATAGGTTAAAAGATAGATGGGAGGAAGAAACAGAATAGAATTCTGGGCGGAAGAGGAAGTGAGGTCAGACTCTGCTCTGCTCCCGGACAGACCCGACAGCTCTGCGCTCTGGAGCAGAGACGCCATGCTCAGCTCTCCCGGGTAGACGTGATAGCTCTGCTCTCTGAGGCACACGCGATGAAGATGGACATAGGCTAGAATCTTCCCGGTAAGCGCACCTTGGGGTGCTTACACACATTATTAGAAATGGGCTAGTCCAGGTGCGAGAATTAGCCTGTAAGGGCTAGAGTTCATGGGCCAAGCAGTTCTTAAATGAACACAGTTTGTGTGTTGTTATTTCAGGCATGAGCTAGCCAAGCGGCCGGGGTGTTGGGGACGCAGCCCCGCCGCTCCTTATTTCAACAGATGGCGCCCAACGTGGGGCCAACTGAATCCACAAAAAGCCTGAGAAAGCTTGGGAAAGTATGGAGTGAAGCATGTTTTCTTGGTAGCAGAAATTTCTTGGGTCTGCTCTGCTTGTTACAAGCAAGCAAGCGCTCTCATCTAAGAGAGGCTTCCTGACTCAGCTTCAGCTGCAAAACCCTGCAGCTCATTAAGAGGTCCTGCCACGAAACACTTAAAGGCGTTGGTGAAAAGCTGAACGCATGCTTTTCGGTTTTCAGCCGTAGCAGGAAAAAAGTTGTGCTGTTTTAAAATGCCGGCTTTCTGGGCTGTCCTGCCAGGGCAAACTGACTGTTTGAGGCAGGAGGGCCGGCTACAGAGAGAGGACTTGAGTGTTGTCTGTTGTAGCTCGCTGGCTGGCAGGGACCTTGAAACACCATAGAGTTGTGGCAGTAAACATGGCTACAACCAGTACCTCAGCCATGAGGCTGGAAAGCTAAGGAATGGACTGGATCTACCTGGAAAAGCCACGGCTTTAATCCTACTCATATTGCTCAGTAATTTAAAGGCTCGTGTGGTCAGAAAAAGAGAGATATACAGTAAAGAGATTCAAAGATAAAGAAAATGTTTAAATGATTTATAGTGTGTTAAAAAATATATGCAAGCTAAAAGTTAAAATTCTTAAAGTAAAAAAAAAAGTAAGAAAAAGAGAAGTTGTGTGTGGTAGTACACGCCTTTAATCCCAACGCTTGGGAGGCAGAGGGAGGTTGACCTCTGTGACTTCAAGGTGTGGTAGCACACGCCTTTAATCCCAGTGCCTAGAAGGCAGAGACAAACAGATCTCTGTGAGTTCAAGGTGTAGTAGCATACACCTTTAATCCCAATGCCTAGGAGGCAGAGACAGGCGGATCTCTGAGAGTTCAAGGAGAGCCTGGTCTACAGAGTTATTCCAGGACAAAGATACAGAGAATATAAAATAAAAGTAAAAATAAACGAAATAGAGGTTAAAATAAAGCTGTACAAAGATGGAAAATACACAGAGAATCTTGATACTGTATGCTATTATGCTCTCTTTGAATTGTTTGAATGCTGAGGAAGGACCAACAGCTGCCAAAAGATATTTGTTTATAAATGCTGCTGAACTAATCCAATGTAGAGATTTTAATGCCTTGACTTTGAAATTTGGATCTAAGGACATGATACTTTAAAGGAGTTTCCTATTTTGTTTTCACAGAGGATGAGACCCTGTTCATTTCTTCTATTCCGATATGGTATGATGGACCACGCCCTCCTGAATGGTTACTGTAAACATCTTCAGGAAATTGCTTCGCTCAACTGCCAACTGAAATGAAACTAGCACATAGGTTATACCATGAAAGACCTAATTAACGACGCCCCCATTCAGCAGGAAGCAGTTTGGAGAGAAAAAACTGCGCCCATGTTCCCAAATATGGTTTATAAATGTTCTTTTACATTTAAAGGGGGAGATGATATAGGTATGAATAATTTACATTGATATGGATTTTGCTTTAGTGATTTAAATTTAAGGTTAATTTTGTAATGTATATAGGTTGTTAATGAATAATCATTAATAATAGTTAAGTTTGTAGTTATGTTAGTTAAGATTTTCTAGATATGCATAGATATATATTTAGATAGGCATTCTTCATATTTTTCAAAGATTATAGAATATGGCATTTTAAATGTTTTAACAACTTAGGACTTTTCATGACAATGAGACACTCTGCTCCTGGCAGCACCAATCTACTTCAAGAAGAAGATGGGCATCGAAGAGGAACCTTATGGAGTTTGATAGCCATTTGGGCAAGAAACTGCTCTTGCCTGGACTATTGCATAAACTGGACACAGAGAACCCGCAGAGAGAGGACTACTGAACTTGCCTAAAGGTGAGATGATCTTTTGGGGTTCCTGATTCATGAAAGAGTCTGCAAGACATTCTTCAGGACAAGCAGATAGTGACTGCCTTTGAAATTTCCTGTTTTGTGGAAATGTCTGCTGGAAACTATGGGCCTGTAGGCCGAAGATGGATGCCCCAACGGTACAGAGGAACTTTGGGTGACTGTCCAGGCAGCGAGATGTCTCTGTCATTTCTAGAGTTTGAGTTTGCTTATTTCTTATTTGCTTAGGTAATATTGTATCTTTCTGGACTGTTTGATGGAGTTAAGAATAGTTAGTTATAGTTATAGTTTTCCTTAGTTATGATATAGATTATTGTAATTTTTACTTGATAACTGTTTTGTTATATGTAATTTTGCTATGTTAAGTTAAAGCCTTCCTTTTTTGTTTAAACAGAAAAAGGGGAAGTGATGTGGGAGTATCATATCAATCTGTTGATTTCATTGGCTGAGCAATAAAGAAACTGCTTGGCCCTGATAGGTTAAAAGATAGATGGGAGGAAGAAACAGAATAGAATTCTGGGCGGAAGAGGAAGTGAGGTCAGACTCTGCTCTGCTCCCGGACAGACCCGACAGCTCTGCGCTCTGGAGCAGAGAAGCCATGCTCAGCTCTCCCGGGTAGACGTGATAGCTCTGCTCTCTGAGGCACACGCGATGAAGATGGACATAGGCTAGAATCTTCCAGGTAAGCGCACCTTGGGGTGCTTACACACATTATTAGAAATGGGCTAGTCCAGGAGCGAAAAATAAACAAAAAAGGCTAGAGTTCATGGGCCAAGCAGTTCTTAAATGAACACAGTTTGTGTGTTGTTATTTCGGGCATGAGCTAGCCAAGCGGCCGGGGTGTTGGGGACGCAGCCCCGCCGCTCCTTATTTCAACAGGTCTGGACACTGGCTCAACGTCGACTGTAGAGTTGAAAAAGAAGCTAGGCATAGAGGCACAGGCTTGTTATCCTAGCTCTGCAGAGGCTGAGTAGGAGAATGGCAAGTTCAAGGCCAGCCTGGGCAACTTAATGAGATTCTGTCTTTAAAGGGAAAAAAAAGAAGGCTGGGGCATAGCTCAGCAGTAAAGCACCCGTCTAGAATACACCAGCGATGGGCTGGGGGTGTGGCTCAGTGGTAGAGCTCCTGCCTAGTCTGCAAAAAGTCCAAGGTTCCATTTCAAGTACTGCCAATGCGTGTGCCCGTGCACACACACGCACGCACACACGCGCGCGCGTGCACACACACACACACACGCACACACATATATATCTGGGATGAAAGTTCCATGAGTAACTTGCTTGTTGAGTTCAATCACCAGAAGCCATGTTAAGAAGTTAGACTTGGTCACCCCAGGACTGAGAGGGTGGAGCCAGGATCCTTGCCCTTGCAGTCAGCCAGTCTAGCCAAATGGCTGAGCTCTGGGCCAGTGAAAGACCTTACTTTAAAACAAGGTGCATGGGGTTGATGAGGTGGCTTAGTGGGTAAAGCTGCCTGCAGCCTGCCTGGGGATCTGAGCTTGATGGAGGGGGACAGACTTCCGCAAGCTGTCCTCTGACCGCATGTTCACACGCACACAATGACAAAAAAATGCTTAAAAAAAGGAAAACCAGGGGCTGGAGGGATGGCTCAGTGGTTAAGAGCATTGCCTGCTCTTCCAGAGGTCCTGAGTTCAATTCCCGGCGGCCGCATGGTGGCTCACAACCATCTGTGGTGAGTTCTGGTGCCCTCTTCTGGCCTTACACACAGACAGAATATTGTATCCATGATGAATAAATAAATAGATATTTAAAAAAAAAGGAAAACCAAAAACCAAACCTAAACTATAAAAAACTAAATCTGCAGTGCAGATCTGAGGAACACCGAGGCTGACCTCTGGCTTTCACACGTGTCTCTCTTTCTGTCTCTCTGTCTCTCTCTGTCTCTCTCTCTCTCTCTCTCACACACACACACACACACACACACACACACACACACACACACACGGCATCCAGGTTGTCCCAGAGACCACCTACTTGGCTGGGCTGGCTTACTGACAAGCCTATGGATCCTCGGGGAGTCATTGGACTCCAGAGACCACAGTGGCAAGTCCCCCAGAGGTCACTGGGGTGTAAGCCAGCCAAGGAGTCCACCAGTTGCCAGCTACAGCCCTCTCCATCCTTTTTAGTCCCGGGGTGCCCAGCACAGCCCATGGGGGTCAGCCGTGGTCCCACTTACAGATCTCAGAGGGTCTGAGACACTGGCTACGGCCAGGCAGGACTGTGACTAGGGACCATGCCCTGGCCAGGCCTTGAATGGGCAGATCCTGAGGAACAGAGAAGTCAGACAGCTGAGCAGGATGGAGTGGGGCCGAGGACAGAGACTAGAGATTCCTAGAGTCAGGTGCTCAAACAAGGTGCTAAGCCCTCATCGACACCGCTGCAGCCCAGCCCAGCTCAGGGACATGTCTTGGGCACAGTGCCTGAGAGGATTCAGGCAGATGGCAGATCGGAACTCAGGGGCCCAGGAGAGGCGGGGTGAGGAGAAAAGGGAGGCAGGAAGCACCTGTCGGCCACACTCCGGTGCCTGAGTCAGGTGAAGACAGAGGAAACTGCTGTATGGTAGCGAGAGGGGTGGAGCCATAGCTAAAGGACAGGCGGGGGGGGGGGGGGGGGGGGGGGGGGGGGGGGGGGGGGGGGGGGGGGGGGGGGGGGGGGGGGGGGGCGGCACAGCCGGGACAGCGGAACATGTCTTCCTAGACAGCAGTCATAAGCAAGGCTCTGGGAGGGGCAGAGGCATGGGCTCAGGGAGGAAGGAAATAAACGCAGACCTGTCCCTCTCAGCCACTGCATGTCCCCGTCCCCAGGGCTCTCCACACAGCCCTGAGCATTGGTGCTGGGAGCCCAGGGCCCCTCAGGTGTCCCCAGCACAACTAGTGTCCCCAGCACACAGTGATGGCTGGTCTGCAGCAGGAGCTGTCTTCCCCTCAGATAGCCATGGCAGTGGGCCTGGCTTTGCCCTGCCTTCTCCCAGCCTTGGGCTATGATCTGCCCCAACTCTGCTGTCTGTTCTGGTGACATGTCACCAAGCCTCTATATGTAGCAATTTCCTGGTCTCTCATCTGTCTGATTCCTATGAGAAGGTGACAGGGAGCAGATCCCTGACCTCTCCTCTCATGCTGGCATCTGGGTTCACACCACTGAGCACACAGGGCAGAGGTACACCACACTGACTCACACGAAAGTATGAGCCAGTGGGGTCAAGAGTGTGCAGGAGTCTCCTTCAGTCAGGTAGGGCTGTCCCAGCAGAAGCCTGGAGACCCAGGGCACAAGCCAGGAGGCGGTGACGGAAGGATGGCATGTCAGGTGGAAGGACCCAGGCGTGCAGAGGGACATGGTGTGTGCGTGTTGTTCACACACTACTCTCTGGTCCGTGGAGCCCAGCTTGGGTGCAGAGGTAATGAAGGAGGTGGGGTGCTGGCTTCCTTCATCCCAAGCAGGCTACTGGGAACCGTTACAGGAAGGGACAGGTAACTGAGCCCTGGGGGACATTTCTTCTGCCTAGAAGTCAGAGCTGAGGCAAGGGGAAGAGGGGGCTGTGTCTAGAGCTGAGGTGACGGGGGGGGGGGGGGGGGGGGGGGGGGAAGGACGAAAAGACAGTAAACAAGCAAAACCAGCAGAACCAAGAGGCAGAAGAGGCGAGGAATGGGAGAACCATCAGGGAGATGCACAGGGCACGCGCAAGGGTAGACACAACCCTAGATCCAGCCTTTGCTGCGCTGGGCAGTTGGGACACACAGCCCAGCAGGGGCAAGAGACTCAGAAAAGGAAGATGAAGCCTGAGTTTGTTGGTTCAAACCTGACCTTAGCACTCAGGGGGTGGAGGCAGGAGGATTTCTCTGAGTTCCAGGCCAATCTTGGTTGTATAGCAAGATCCTGTCTCAACCCTTTGTAAATAAGAAACAACAAACAAACAGGCTGGGGGTGTGGCTCGGTTGGAGGGCGCTTACCTAGCGGTCAGGAGTCAGTCTGTTCTGTCTGAATAAACCACACAGGGAGGCTTGGCACACGCCTCTTGCCCTAGCTTGAGGGTCAGGAGTTCAAGGTCATTCTCAGTTCTGTGGGTAAAGCCAGTGTGGATTGCTTGAGACCCTGCTTCAAAATAATGACAAAAAGAAAAAAACGTGGCAAGCTCTTGCCCTGTGCCGTCATCAATCTGGCCTTGCTGTCCCTCCCTCACTGCCTCTCCTGGGCACGAATGAACAGTCCCCTGTGACAGAGAGCTGGAGGTTAGTGATGGGGACTCAGCAGCAAGGCAGGGACCTACCACTATAAAAATCCTATCACAGCACTGTCCCACAGAGTTCTGGGGTAACAGAAATGCCCCAGCTCCATGATGGAACTCAGGGGCCACCAACCACAGCTGGCCACTGTGACTACAGGCTGAGCTTCAGTTTGAAATTCTCCTGCCTCAGCCTTCTGTGTGCCATGATGATGGGCATATGCTACCACACCCAGCCTGAGTTTGTCATCCAGCTGAGGAGGATTTAAATGTCAGTGGCCACATGTGGTAGCAGGAAAGACGGCTTGGTGTGGCCGACCATGGCGGAAGCCATCTCTATTTTAATTCCCATAGCATGGTGGGACATGGTCTCCTGTAGGGCTCTTAGGGGGGAGATCTCGTCCTACCCGAAGCCCATGCAGCAGAGCCACAAAAGCTCAGTTTGCTGTCATTCTGAAGCCTGGTGGTGTGGCCAATATGTATGTGGACACCCACACACAAGCGGGTCAATCTGTATGAGGACACCCCCACACAATCAAGACTTCCAGACCCCTCTTCCTTTGATAGAGAGGAAATGATTACACCTGAAGCTTGGCAGGAAAGGCCACTGAAAGCATGGTTATTGCCGAGGCCTGAGCAGGAGGCCTGAACAGTCTCTTGAGAAGGCTCCTGGGCCTGTTTCTGGGCTATGCGCTCGTATTTTCTGTGGAGTGCTGTGCCTAGCAGCTTGCTGGGCTGCTCCGTATCCTGTCCTCAACGTTTGTCAGTCAGGGGCAAGAGGACTGCCGGGTTTGAGTCAAACTTGTCTCAAAGAGAAGGACAGACCAGAGACAGCAGTGACAGTCAGGAAAATCCTAAAGTCATGAGAGCCACAGCAGACTTTTCTAGACACACATGAGTATCCTAACTGCCTGGGGCTCCTCCATGCAGGCTCCAAGGATGAGGGTTCTGTGTTTCCTAAAATGGCAGCCAGAGGCCATCAGTATCCCACACCCCCTACTATCCACGCCTGTGAGAGGAAGAATGAAGCCCCCACCCCCTGTCCAGGGCAATGGGAGACTGTGGCTCAGTGTAGGCTGTGTTTGAACTTAACCTGACACCATATGTCCTTGGAAAGGGGTGGACCAAGGCCTTACCTGTTCACAGGAGACATCCTATTTCTTTAGTGGCCTCCTGATAAGACCTGTTTGTAAGTAAACACCTTCCTCCATCTCTCAGACTGTGTCCTAGGAGGGAGAGGGGGTGTGTAGGAGCCTGATGGAGCCCCGACTTAGTGACCCCTCCCTGACAGTCTATAAAGATGACACTGTTTGGTGGACATTCAAGACGACAGGTGCAGTGCAGGCCCTCGATGATGGTGGCTTCATTCAAATGTACCGTTCATATCTATTTCTTTATTTAGGTCTTACTACGTGACCCAGGCTGACCTCAAGCTCATGGCAATCTCCCTGCCTTAGACTCTTGGAAAAGTGAAGACTCTCGCTGGGGAGAAAGACAGCTTCCCTCATTCCACGACTCGGCCCTTGGCCCGTAGGTAATTCCATTATTTCCGAATGAGCAGAACTCCATTTGTTGGAGAGTAGATTCCCTGGAACACAGTCCGGGTCTCCTTCCTACAAGAGACCCCCAACACACAGACTGTCAAAGCTCAAACCTCCACCACCGCAATCAGCCCGAGCATCCAGCCCTCTCGGGGTTTATGGGCATGAGCAAGCAAGAGAGAAAGCCCCGAGTTATGGGACCTTCCTGCTGCTATTTTAAGCATTGAGGATTGGGGCTGGTGAGGTGGCCTAGCAGGCTTAGCCATACCTGAGGAACTGAGCTCCAAAGGAAAGAAAAGACACACACCAGCTGTCTTCTGACCTCTGCATGCACAATCCCAATAGCTAAATACATATAATAGCTAAATATAATAAAGTATTAAGGGGGCTGGAGACATGGGCTCGGTGGTTAAGAGTAATTGCTGCTTTTGAAATGGACCCAGGTTCAGTTCCCAGCACCCCCATGGCAGCTGCCAACCATCTGTCAATCAGTCCTGAGATCTAATGTCCTTTTCTGACTCCTTAGGCACCAGATAGGAATGTGGTATGTACATGCAGACAAAACATACACATGTGACTCTTAAAAAAGTATTAAGCACTAAGAATTGACCTCAGGGCTTCTTGCCTATAGGCAAGCATTTTACCACTAAGCCACACCCCCAGCTTCACTCACTGGTAGATTCTAGACAGGTATTCCACTGTTGAGTCATGCCCCCACTGGGAGATTCTAGGTAGATGCTCTTACCACTGAGCCACACCCCAGTCCCTCACTCGGGGACTCTAGGCAGGAGATCTACCACTGAGCCACACCCCGCCCCATACTGGGGGTTCTAGGCAGGGGCTCTACCATGAAGCCACACCCCAGCCCCTCACTGGGGGATTCTAGGCAGGGGCTCTACCATGAAGCCATACCCTGCCCCTCACTGGGGGATTCTAGGCAGGGGCTCTACCATGAAGCCATACCCTGCCCCTCACTGGGGGATTCTAGGCAGGGGCTCTACCATGAAGCCATGCCCTGCCCCTCACTGGGGGATTCTAGGCAGGGGCTCTACCATGAAGCCATGCCCTCAGAACACTCTAGGTACTTGTTTTACCACTGAGCTATGCCCCAGTCCTCTTTTTAATTTTTTCTGGATTAATTTTTACTATTTTGTTTTGCCCACATGTATGTCTGTGTACTACACTCATGCTTGGTGCCCAAGGAGGTGGTAAGCCTCAATGTGAGTGCTGGGAATCAAATCTAGGTCCTTTGCAAACACAAGACATGCTCTTAACCACTGAACCAGCTCTCCAGCTCAAAGAAGGGGATATATTTGTTTTGTTTTTGTTTTAGTTTTGGAGACTGAATTTCTCTTATGCAGTCAGGCTGTCCTCAAACTCAGAGATCTGCCTCTGGGATTAAAGACTGCACGGTCCATTCAGCCCCTCCCCTTTTTTGTTATCTTGAGACAGGGTTTTGCTAAGTGGTCTAGACTAGCTTTGAATTTGTCATCTTCCCCCCTCAGCCTCCCAAGTGGCTGAGATGACCGGTCAGTGCCACCAGGCCAGGGTCAGATTCTTAATGTCTTTTTAGAAGTCCAAATGTCCACGACTTTCCCAACTCTGGGCCTCCGATCTGCTGTGTAAAGCAGTGGTTGCAGCTGACATGGCAGTATGCAGGGTAGGGGAGGCCACTGGGAGAAGGCACCTCGTATGTATGGGCTCCAGTTTCTCCTGTCAGACTTGACGTGATGGCAGTGTCTCCCTTCTAGGGTTACTACAAGAAGTGGAGGGAATCCCCATGAATCTTGGCACAGGGCTGGCTCTGGAGGCGCCCCCGAATGCTGCTATGACTACACCAGGCTCATGTCCTAGCCAGGCAAGAGCAGGCCAGCTTCCTTCTGCTCCTCCCCCAGCGCCCCCATGGAGCTTCCCACTTTCCCCACAGAGTCTAGACAAGAACTCCCTCTGGGACTAAGCTCACAAAGCTAGGACCTTGCTGCTGCCCCAGCTCCTCACAGCTCTGGGATGGGTTCCTGCCTGTTCTATACCACAGCCCTCCTTGCCCATCTCTAGGTCTTTGCAGCCCTTTCATCCCCACCTACCATGACAACAGCCTAGTGTGTGTTTCCAGGCAACAAGGGGCATCCTGCCACTGTAGTTAACTCTTTTGCCATCCTCTTGTCTGGCAAAACCACCCTAGCCTCAGGACCAGGAAATGAAGGCAAAAGGCTTCTTCTCAGCAGGGAGGGAGAATCCTGAAGCTTCAACCTAAGCATATGTTCCCTATAGGGCTCCAGAGAGAACATGGGTGAACTAGTACAGGCTGGCCATGGTCACCCCAGCAAAGGGCCCAGCATCTGCCTCCTGACCTAGCGGTGAGACCAAGTGACAGTCTTCCTGTGTCCCCAGAGCTCCTGTTCTCCAATCCCACTCAAAGATACAGCTGTCCTTTGCCCCAGGGAAGCCTCACATGCCACTGGCGTGAGCTGACACAGGGAATGGGGCTGCTGGATGTGCGGCTGGTGCCCTATTGGCAGTCAGTGGAGGGAGGGGGATCATAAACGACATGGTAGCCTCTTGCAGGCGCCAGG
The DNA here is from genome assembly GCF_014885135.2 of Alexandromys fortis. NCBI lineage: Eukaryota > Metazoa > Chordata > Mammalia > Rodentia > Cricetidae > Alexandromys > Alexandromys fortis. The sequence goes on from NW_026068073.1 coordinate 1,862,847, forward strand.
CAGATCCCAACCTTGGGAACCTGCACGTGGGCTCTTGTCCAGTTAAGGGACTCGACCTGTCCTTGGCACAGGAGGCGGCAGCTTCTTTCCCTGCCCCAGCACTTCCCTCTCTTGCTCTTTAAGCACCTGTTGTTTGGGGATAGAGTCTCACTACACAGTCCTGCCTAGCTTGTCATAGGTGCACCACCCTCCTGGCCAGGCCCAGGGACAAGTCAGGGACTTGGGAGACCCCGGAAAGGAAGCAGAAATGGGGGCTGGACCTCCCAGTGCTGGCACCAGAAAAGGCTGACAGGTATCCAGGAAGGTGCCAGCCCCTGGAAAGCGCAGATAGATGGAGGCAACTAAAACCTAGCTGAGAAGATGGGGTGGTCACTGAGAAGATGGGGAGACCACTGATGCTGGGGGAGGAGGCCCTGGCTGGAAAGCAGAGTCCAAGCATGAGCCAGGGCATCCACGCAAGAGGCTACACAGAGCGTCCTCTGCAGCAGAGCAGCTTCCACGTGGACTCTGATGTTGCGCCTGTGCTCTGCCTGCCAGCTGTTAGGGGCCTTTGGAGCCTGAGGTCTCACTTCCACTGTCCTCTGGGGTGACAGATCTTGGCAGAGCTCCCTCCTGGCTTCTGGGGTTTTGAGGGGCACCTGCTGCCGGCTCCCTGGCCCTGGTGTCCCTCTAGCAATGACACCCTCCCTTCAATTGCACCCCACGGTGTGGACAGTGGGGCTACTCATCTTTACAGTTGCTGTGGGTGGGGCTTCAGGGCCTCCTTCTCTGTCTCTGAGAGGAGCATGTGCACAGGAGGGCCTCTGCCTTTGTCCTTCCCTCCAGGGCTCTGTGAGCACAGGCTTTCAAGTGTGGGGCCGTCTTTCCTGGTGTGTGTGTGGTGACTGCACACTTTCCTCTGGGCTGATTTGGACTTCTCTCTGCTTCTGGGTGGCAGAATGCTCTCTGGTTCTAGCAGAGGGGTTCATGGGTCTCAGTCTCCCTGAGTCTGTGGTTCTGGGTCTCTGTGCTGGCTCAGTGGGAATCTGTATCCCTTCCCATCTCCCAAATGAATTTTTCCATAAAGGAAATTAAGCCTTTGTGTTGTGTGTGTGCGCGCATGTGTGCATGTGTGTGTGTGTGTGTGTGTGTGAGAGAGAGAGAGAGAGAGAGAGAGAGAGAGAGAGAGAGAGAGAGAGATTCCGTGCAATAAACTCTTGTATGTGTGTCTGTATGGAAGTCATTCCTCACTCTGACTCTGACTCTCCATCTCTGTACTCCCTTTTGAATGTCTCCCAACAGTCTCTTTTTGGTTTCCCTCTTCTGTGTGTATTTGAATAATCAGGTGGCTGAGGACCAGAAGGAATCAGAGAAGGCCCAGGGAGAGGAGGTGGCAGGTGGGAAGGGGAAGAGGGAGCCAAGAAATGCAGCCGTGAGCACGGAATAGATGCTCCAAGGAGAGCAAGGAGGGAGACTCAGCAGGCCAAGGTCTTGGCGGGGAGGAGCCGTGGGGAGGGGTGCTGACCGCTGCCTGGATCGGCTACTACCAGCTGCCACTGTAGCCCAGAGTTCCTGTCTGGCGCTGCGCGGCTGGACTTGGGATGTGAGGCGCATAGCAATGGGTGGTGGTGTGGAGGGAGGCGCGGCAGCAGCTCCCAGCTGGGGAGGGGGCGAGGGGCACCCAAACTCCTCTACTGCCCAGCTGGGGTGCTCCCCGGGAGGATTCCCCAGCCTAGGGAAAGCCACCCGAAGCTGCAGGGCAAGGAAGGGCCAGAGGTGGGAGTTCCTAGAGAGGAAAGGGTGCTCAAGAACATTGAGGGACTCAGAATCTAGCGGGGAGGCTGGCTGGTCCCCTGGCCCAAGAGGTGAGTCCGGGGAAATTGAGCAAGGAGACCAGGGAGGGATTTTGGACCAAGCCTGAGCCTTTGGCCTAGGATTGACAGCTTGAAGGAAGAAGAGGGTTCTGGAGAGAGAGAATATGAGGTCTAGCGGTGGGTGGGATCTGAGTACCCTGCCTGTGAGGAGACCGGAAGACAGACTTTTGGGGGAAGAAGGGTCACAGAATGGGGCTTCCAAAAGATCTGGGTTGAGGAGCCAGCCAGCAAGGTTAGGAGCTTATGGCAAGGAGAAGAATGGGGCCTAGAGGAGCACAGGCCCAGCTGGGTCTCCAGGAAGGAGGGTGGAGGGACGCCGGGGGTAGAGGGTCGGAGATGGGCCGGATAAGGGGAAGTTAGAAGGCCTCAGAAGAACAGGTGTGATGGAAGCCAGCAGTGACTGGGGAGGTGAGAGAGAGAGAGAGAGAGAGAGAGAGAGAGAGAGAGAGAGAGAGAGAGAGAATAGCGCCGAGCAAGCAAGGGTCCCAGGGAGACGTGTGCGAAGACCGCAGATTTGAGGACCGATGCCGGTCAAGGAAAAGGGGTTCCTGAGCGGAGGGAGGGGCAGACATACAGTCGGAGGGAGGAGGATCGTTGATGGGGAGTGGGATCTGAGGCTGCCTCTCTCTCCAATCACCCCCTCTTGGCTTTCCCATGTTCACTTCCCAAACTCCCCGGTTCTCCCCGGTTGCCACGGCAACCGCTCCTGCCAGGCACGGTCACCAAGGAAACCCCGTGCCCGCCTCTCCCCCTCCTCATCGCCCGCACGCCCCCCGGCGGCGGGGAGGAGGGCGTGGGGGAGCAGACTCCCGCCCCGGGCCGCAGCCGGGCAGCCAGCTGCGGTCGCCCAGCCTGGGGCGCCGGTCCAGGTCCCTGCCCGCATCCCGGGTCTGCGTCTCCATCCCATCCGGCCCCATCCTGGATCCGCGTCCCAATCCATCCCGGCCCCCTGTCTTGCCTCGACCCCGCGTTCTGCGCGCTGCGCTCCGACTCACCGCGGGCTCCGGGCTCCCGGCGAGGGGCGGCATGCCCCGCGGGGTCCGCTCGGGGCGCGGGGCCTGGGCCGGGGGCGTCCTCGGGGTCGCGGCTCCGCCCCCGCCCGGCCCGCAGCCCGCCCGCGCTCCGCGCTCGCCGCCTGCCAGCCTGGCCGCCGCCCGCCTCCGCCGCGGCCCCGCCGCTCCCCCCACCCACCCCCCCAGGCCCCGGCCCGGCCCGGCCCCCGCTCGGACGGTGCGGCAGCCGCCGAGAGCAGCCGAGAGTCCCGTGGACGCGAGCGGAATACTGATGCTGGTGGGGAGCGGGAGGAGGAGGGAGGAGAAGGGAGGGCGCCGAGGGGAGAGTGGCCGGGGAAGCTGGGGAGGGAGGGCAGAAGAGGCGGCGAGGAAGGGGGAGGGGGCACGGGGAGGGAGAGGGGAGAGGGAGGATGGAGGGAAGGGGAGCCAGAGCCGAGAAGGGGGGGGAGGGAGCAAAGGAAGAAGGGAGGGAGGAGGAGAGGGAAGGAGGAAGCAGAAGGGAGAGAAAGGGGAGTGGAGAAGAGAAGGGGTTCTAGGGGAAGAGGGAAGGGAAGCAGCGGTATATTGGAGGGAAAAGGGAGCTGGGGCTCGAACTTGGAGAACTCCAAGACCTCCAAGGAATGGATGGGATGGAGGGGACCTGATGGGCGCTGCGGGGGTGGGGTGGGGAAGAGGGAGGCGGGAAATCTGGAGAGCAGTGGAGGAGACACGGAGTTTGGGGGTGGGGAGGCCGGGAAGGAATGGGGTGGGGGCAGAAGGAAAGCCAAAGAAGTGTTGGAAGAGGGTCGGGACGAAGTCGGAAGGCTGAGGGTTGATGCTGTCACCGAGCCAGAAGGAAGTGGCCTGACAAGGTTGCCAGGAGAGAACTGAGGCAGGAGTAGCGGGTGGGTGGCGCAGAGGCCTGGAGGAGGCACTGGAGCAGGCGAGGCATTGGGAAGCCAGGACAAGGCGGAGCGTTTCTTGAACTCCTCATCTGATGAGAAGGATGGAGACTCAGCTCAGTCTTTATTCTAGGAAGGGCTTTGGAGGGAGTTTTTTTAGGGACGGGGGAGGGGGCCTGTCTTGGGCCAGGTGACCACGAGGGAGAATGAGCAGGGGTGCTGGTTCTGAGCCCCTGCCCCAGACCTCCGCAGTGGCCAGGGCGCCTGCAGATTAGAGGCGAAGCCCAGCCCCCTCCACACTCTCACCTCCCAGGTGCAGGCAGAGGGTGCTGGGACACACAGAGAGGTGTGAAGCTGGTGCCAGCCTAGGGGAGAGGGGGTGGGGCAGGATGCCTGGGAGAGGTCACAAGGACGCCACTCTTCACCGTCAGTGATGTTCTCACCTGCCCTCTGCTGCCCCGCCCCCTTTCCAAAGGCTGGGCATTGAGGAAGGGGCTTGAGGCAGAGGAACCCAGAAGGACTGAGAAGAGATAGTTTCTTCATTGCCAACCAGATACCCCCCCCTCCCCACTCTACCAGTGTTAAAGGTAGGCAGGAGTTTTCCCTATCCTTGATTCCCATCTCCAAGGGGGGAAAAACCTGGCTACTAACTTAGGACAGGGAAGGCAGGAGAGAATGAAGATCCCTTCTCTCAGGCCAGGGTCCTTCTCCAAACCCTCAGGGTGTCTGAGCAAACAGGAGGTTGTTGCTGCCTTTGGAGCAAGCAGCAGGGGGCTCAAGGCCAGCCCTTGGAGTTGGAAGGAAGGGGCCCCACAGACATTTGCTGAGAGCCCAAACCTAGAGCTCACGGGGGGGGGGGGGGGGGGGGGGGGGGGGGGGGGCGCGGGAAGGGGGGGGGGGGGGGGGGGGGGGGGGGGGGGGGGGGGGGGGGGGGGGGGGTTGTCATGGGTAAATGCCTTAGAAACAGCTGGGGTGGGTACTGGGGGACACACGAGAAAACCAAAGAGAGAAGGGCTCAGTCATAACCAGAGCCTACCTGGTGCCTGGCAGTGCTGACATCTGGTTAGGAGCCTGGATGAGGGATGCTTGGTGAGACCCAGGGTTCCCGTTGGCTCCACAGACTCTCACCAGTCTGCTGGGGAACAGGGCTTTCTGGTTTAATGTCAACTGCCAGGAATGTGGGCTTGTGGAGGATGAAGTGCAAGAGGGTCCCGGGCCCAAGCCAGAGTTCCCAGGGAAGCTTCTGGAAGGTTCTGGAATCTCAGGCTTGCCTGTCTGGATAGAGGAGAGTGGCTCTCATTGCTAGAGGAGGCATGGGCAAGCCCCTGAGCCTGGGCAGTTCACCCTCTAGGAAACAAGGCAACTCAAGGCCTCTTCTAGAAGGTTCACAAGCCATGAGGAGAGCAGCAAGGAAGAAGAAGTTGGTGGGGGAGCAAAGCTGAGGAGACCCACAGGCTGAGGAGGTGACCACATCCAGGCCTGGATGCTGAGGAGGAAGTTGGAGCAGGCAGGAAGGGGCCATCAGATGATAGCAATGGCGGGGGTGTCTTTCTGAAAGGCAGAAAGGCTGGAGACAAGAAAGGGCAGGATGAGCAGAGCAACTTGGTCAGAGTCTAGACTTCGCAAATGTGACATCGGCTTCAATGCCACCCGGTCCCACCTCAGCTCCACCCTGATGCCTGAGCTAACCTTCAGCCAAGACTAGTCTTGATTAGTGGCAACCTTGAAACGGTCTCCTGTAGCCCACAGTAGCCTCAAACTCACAAGTAAAGGAGGATGGCCTTGAATTTCTGATCCTCCTGCTTCCACTTTCCAAATGCTGAATGACAGCACTGTGTCGCCATGCCTGTTGCTGGGCATGGAGCCTAGGGCAGCAAGCGTTCTGGGCATATGCTGTACCGGTGAGTCATAGCCTCATCCCTTCACCAGTGTCTTCAGGATGGCGTCGGATACAGAGAACCTATGTCAGGTGAGTTCAGTGTCTTCAGGATGGCGTCGGACATGGAGAACCTATGTCAGGTGAGTCATGGCTTCATCCCTTCACCAATGGCTTCGGGATGGCATCGGACATAGAGAACCTATGTCAGGTGAGTCTTACGGTTGGGTTTGAGAAGCTCCCCTCCCCCAAGGCTCATGCTTTGAACACTGGGTCCCCAGCTGGTGGCACTATTTTGATGGCCAGCAGAAGTGGGTCACTGGGGTTGGCCTTTGAAGGTCTGGCTCTCTGTTTCTCAGTCCCTGCCATGTGACTAGCTTCAAGCTTCAGCCTCCCGCCTCAGTGTAGGTACCCTCTCGGGAAACATGGAAGACCCTCAAGATCAGCAACCCCATGGTGCACTGAAATCCCTCAGCATTAGCCTGCCCTCCTCCAGAGCGCAAGTCCCCAGCCCCAGCTCCCCCTAGGACTCACTGAAACCCTTGGAAACCATGAGAACCCCACACCCTCGTTGTCTGTCAGGTACTTTTGTTCCTGAACCATTACAACAGCTGTATAGTAGGAGACGGTGGCAGTGATCCTCCAGGCCACAAAGGCTTGAAGATATACACAATCTCAAAACACCAGGCTGGGGGCTTCCAGAGGACTCAGTGCCTGCATTCCTGCATTCGCTCCCAGGCCATGGAAAAGACACTGCGGTAGTGGGTGTACCAGCAGTCCCAGCACTGAGCAGGACAACGGGAAGATCCTCAGGACTGGCTGGGCAGCAGGTTCAGCAAGTGGTGGCACATGCCTTTAATCCCAGCACTCGGGAGGCAGAGGCAGGCGGATCTCTGTGAGTTTGAGGCAAGCCTGGTCTACAAGAGCTAGTTCCAGGACAGGCTCCAAAACCACAGAGAAACCCTGTCTCGAGAAACCAAAAAAAAAAAAAAAAAAAAGAAAGAAAGAAAGAAAGAAAGAAAGAAAGAAAGAAAGAAAGAAACCCTGGCTCACAGCAAGTGGAGAGGCTAGAGAGCTGGCTTGGTGGTAACCACGCTCTGCTAGAGGACTCCGTTCCCAGCACTCACATGGCAGTTTGTGACTGTCTTTAACTCCAGACTCAAGAGATTTTTTTTCTGTTTGTTTCTCGAAACAGGGTTTCTCTGTAGCTTTGGAGCCTGTCCTGGAACTAGCTCTGTAGACCAGACTGGCCTCAAACTCACAGAGATCCACCTGCCTCTGCCTCCCGAGTACTGGGATTAAAGGTGTGCGCCACCACTGTCCGGCAGTCTCAAGACATTTAATGCTTTCTCTGGCCTCTGAGGGCACTAGGCATTTATGTGGTACATGTACGTACGTACAGGCAAAACACTCATATATAAAATTTAAAAATTAAAAGCAAAGAGCAACTGAGAAAGATATTTGACAATGACTTCTGGTTTCCACATGCACATGCACACAACTATACATACACAAGCCTGTACACACACATATACACACCTGTGAATATATGTACAAATACCCACACCTACATAGACATACACGCACCTGCATATGCATACACGTACACAAGCCTGTGCACACACACTTGCACCACATGTGCACATGCACCTACCTGTACATACACATATCTTCACATACAGGCGCAAACACATACTTGCATGTATGCACATCTGAAATACACGTGTACATATATATACATGCACATAAACACCTGCACAAATACATGCCTGCACATACACGTGCACTACACACGTGCACATAAACACATCTGTCTATAAACATACAAGTATGCATTTTTGCACACTCATATGCATGCACAAACATGTATACACACATGCACACAAACGAAAACACAACTAGGGCAAGTCAGCTCATAATGCCAGCCCTCATGAGGTTGAGGCAGGAGGATAGAGAGTTTGAGTCCAGCCTGAGCTGTGTATCAGGACTTGTCTCAAAATGCAATATCAAAAAGATATAGGGAGGGAAGGGAAGACGGTTCAGTGGGTAGAGGCCCTTGTCATCAAACCTGGCGACCTGAGTTTGAGTCACGGAATCAACATGGTGAAGGTAGAGAAGTGACTCCTAGACGTGACTCTGCCCTCCGTGTGTGCACGTGTTGCATACACACAATAAATAAATGCTTACCAATTAACAGAAATAGCGTGACCTTTGAGCCCGTGGTTGGGACCTTTTCACGGTAAGATCAGGAGGGGGCTGCAACTTCTGCTTCACTTGCTGGGCTGCTGTCCCGCAGGTCTTTGCCAGCTTCCAAGTGGATAGACTTCCCAAGGCTGCCATGCCAGGAGGAAGCTCAACCTTCCATAGAGAGGCCCCAAGACCTCAGCCCTCCCTTACTCCTGCCTCTTAGCACCCACCAAAGGACGTCAAGGGCCAGAACTGCTCAGTTGAGCCCTTCCCTGATTCCTGACTTACAGAAAGCTTAAGAGAGAATGAAATGGTTTTGCTGTTTGAAACTGTTAAGTCCTGGGGTAATTTGTTATACAGCAGTGGGTTACTACTGTAATGAGGGATATGAAACACTATCATTTTATCCTGGCCAATGGGAAGCCATTTTCAGGGAGTGCAAAGTGTGGCTAGAATGAGCCGGTGCACCTCCTTGAACTTAATTTTCATATATTTCCTACAAACCTTGGGGAAGTGGCGGCTTCCTTCTCTAGGGTAGGGCAGATACCAAGTAATCTAGAGAAAACTTCTGCCTTAGTTAGGGTTTCTACGGCTGTGACAAAAATACCATGACCAAAAAGCAAGTTGGGGAGGAAAGGGTTTATTTGGCTGACGCTTTCAGATCATAGTCTAGCATTGTAAGAAGTTGGAACTGGAACCTGGAAGCAGGAGCTGATGCAGAGGCCATGAAGAGGAGCTGTTCACTGACTTGCTCAGCCTGCTGGACCACCAGCCTGGCCAAAGCAGAAGGGCCTTGCTGAGACTCAGACATTGACAACTCAGGGCCTCATGGGCAGCTACACCTCGGAGTGAGGGGAAAACCCAGGACCGCCATAGCAGTGAGTAGCTGAGCCTGATGTACCCACAATGTCTTTCTGGAACACAGTGTGAGACGGGTTTCATGCCATGGGCATCCACAGTGTCTGGCAGTCAGATAAGAGCAAACATGAAAGACAGGAGCATTGCCTTCCGTGCGGACCAGCATGCCAGTCAGTGGAGGTTTACCTGGTGTTGGGACTGAGAGGCGTGGTGAGTGTGTAAGGTCTTACAGTGGGGAGCAGCAGTGCGAGAGGGGGAATCTCAGGTATGGTGAGTGTGCAAGGACCTACAGGGGGTAACAGTGGTGCGAAAGGGAAAGTCTCAGGCATAGTGAGTGTGCAAGGGCCTATGGGAGGCAGCAATGGTGCAAGAAGAGGAATCTCAGGCATGGTGAGTGTGCAAGGGCCTACAAACCAGGGTAGCAGTAGTGCAAGGGAGAATCTCAGAAGTGTGATGAGTGTGCAAGAGCCTACAGGGCGGGGCAGCAGCGGTGCCAGAGGGGGAACTCCCAGGCGTGGTGAGTGTGCGAGGGCCTTCAGGGCAGGCAGCAGCAGTGTGAGTGGGGAAACCTCAGGCATGATGAGTGTGCAAGGGCCTACAGGGGTCAGCAGCGGTGCGAGAGGGGAAACCTCAGGTGTGGTGAGTGTGCAAGGGCCTACAGGGGTCAGCAGCGGTGCGAGAGGGGAAACCTCAGGTGTGGTGAGTGTGCAAGGGCCTACAGGTGTCAGCAGCGGTGCAAGAGGGGAAATCTCAGGTGTGGTGAGTGTGCAAGGGTCTACAGGGGTCAGCAGCGGTGTGAGAGGGGAAACCTCAGGCGTGGTGAGTGTGCAAGGGTCTACGGGGACAGCAGCGGCGTGAGAGCACATAATGAGCTGCAGTGATCAAAGTCCTGGTCTCACACACATGTTCACCCACACACTTTTGGAAAATAGCAAAGAAAGAAACCGTTTCAAAACCACTTCACAGGGCACCAGATCCCAACACCCAAACCTGACATCATGAGAAAGGAAATTATAGATCAATATCCCTCCTGGGCACAGATGGGAAAAATCCTTACTAAAACACTGGCGATTAACCGTAATATGTGAAAAGGTTACGACATTGTGAGTGAGGGATTAGACCCTGAGCAGTGTGTGCTTAACATTCAGGGAGCAATGGGTGCAAGTCAGCACTGAGCACAGGGAAGGGAGGCCCCAGCAGGCACGGAGAACCCCCAGAACTGTTCTTACCCAAGGAACACACACAGGAAGCCTGACGCCATCTGCAAAACCAGATTCTAGAACAAACATGTAGAAGAAAGGTCAATGGGACAACTTAAATGATAGTCAATGGAATTAATTATACTAGCTGAAGATGAAAAAAATTAAGTCCTGGTGAAATAGCATAAAACATAAGGAGTGCATAGAAAATTTTAACAAAGGGTGCCATGTTTGCCACGCGCCGTGTTCACCACGTGCCGTGTTCGCCACGTGCCATGACACCACGTGCCATGTTCATCGTGTGCCACAGCGCCTAGGGGGTCAGAAGAAACAGACGCCTGCAGGTTGGAAGATATTACCACCTGTGGACTTGGCACAGCACCCACCGCAAGCCCAACATGTTTCTTACAGAAGCCACAGGTTCAGCACAAGTCTGTGGAAACCCAAGGGTCCTGAGCAGCCAGGACAAGTCGAGAAACAACACCTGACAAACTACTTGATTTCAAACTTAGCTGGAAGCTAAGAGCTTGGGGAGCATGGCTTTGGTATGAGGACAGATAACTGAGTGGAGAGAGAGCTGTGTGGACCCATGTTTTATAATTCATGATTTGTTCTGGAAAGAGAGTCAAAGCAGGGCCAGCAAGATGGCTTGGGGGTTGACGGTGCTTGTCAAAATGATCAACGGGGACAGCAGCCGGGGGCAGGAGCCGCACGCACAGCTCAAGGTTAACTTTAAGCCCTACCTCCTATGTGACAGCTTGCTCAAGCCATCAAGCTCAGAGAGTAACATGGGAATTGGACCGTGTGAGGGAATAGACAGGATGTGGAGGCTGTTCCTAGGCAAGTTAGACTCAGTGAGGTCTGAGAACACTTCGTACAAAAAAAAATCACAATCCATAAAAATTCAAGACCCAGTCCTTAGTCACATCCTCAACCCAAATGTGGGGGACACTGTGCATGCAGATCATGAAGCAAATTTTCCTTAGTGACAGCATGTGACCATCAAGTCAGTACAAACGAGGGTCAGGACCCTAAAGGGGCTTTTCCAAAAACCTTAAACTGGTAACAGACACAGGAATGCGGAGAAGTGACGTGCACCGGGCAGAGCCACTATGATGGGAGTGGACGAAGGTGCACATGGCAGGCCAGGGGGTGGGCATGGAGGAAAGCGTCACGACGTTCCACAAGCCGTCAGTGCAGGTCAACAGATGGCCAGCGAACTGTGGTGCCTGGGTACAGGACACAAACCATGGAGAGTAATGAGAAGACGAAGGGACAAGCTGGGCTGTGGAGAGGAAGGATGTCAACACCATGAGCAGCTCCTATGGACCAACAACTAAAGACCAACAGTCTGTTCAAAAGCAGACAAGAGAGCCGGGCGGTGGCAGCACACACCTTTAATCCCAGCACTCGGGAGGCAGAAGCAGGCGGATCTCTGTGAGTTCGAGGCCAGCCTGGTCTACAAGAGTTAGTTCCAGGATAGGAACCAAAAGCTACGGAGAAACCCTGTCTCAAAAATAAAAAATAAAAAAAATAAATAAAAACAAACAAACAAACAAAACAGATAAGACACCCAGACATTTCACAGAGCACGTGTGAGGGATTGATAAACACTCTGAAGGGTAGCTGAGCTGAGGGCCAAGGGCTAGACTCCTACCTCTCATGGCTTTCTCCCAGCACTTAAAAAAATATCAATACATGAAAAGAAATTTTAAATGGTTATTTGAGTTTCATTTCTGATTGGAAGAATAAAATAGGCTACCAAAAGCAACTTTAGGGAGGAAGGGTCTACTCAGCTCCCAGGTCCAGGAAGCTTCATTGCAGAGAAGTTAAGGCGGGAAGGAGTGGTCAGCTCACTGTCTCAGCTCTGGTACATAGGGGAAGAAGTGTTCAGATCACTGTCTCAGCTCTGGTACATAGGGTCTAAGATCCTCCGCTCAAGGAATGGTGCTGCCCACCGTGAGTGTGTTTCCCGACTCAGTTAATGCAACCAAGACAATCTCCACAGGCATACACATAGGTCATCCTGATTTAGACAGTCCCATGTTGTGGCTCCTTTCCCAGATGGTTCTAGGTTGTGTCAAGGTGACAGAAGTCACCATCACAAAGGTGTTCAACATCAGATTGAACCACAACAAAAAAACTACTCTCCACTGCAGATGGACCAATGAAGACAACAATAGCAAATGCTGGGGTGCTCACACACCGCTGTGGGAGTGTGCAAAGGGACTGGAGTGCTCACACACCGCTGTGGGAGTGTGCAAAGGGACTGGAGTGCTCACACACTGCTGTGGGAGTGTGCAAGGGACTGGAGTGCTCACACACCGCTGTGGGAGTGTGCAAGGGACTAGAGTGCTCACTGCTATGGGAGTATGCAAACGGGTGGGTAAGAAGGCTCCTGGAAAAACTAAACACTAGGACCTGTGGCCTTACTCCTAAGTATTTTCCGGGAAAAATGAAAACACATGTCTTCAAGATCCACAGAGGACTCGGCAATGACAGCTGGAGTGCTTGTTGATGGTCCATTAATATCAGAGAATACTATTCAGAAAGAATGGTCGCTCTGGGCGTCTGTGTATCCGATTCCTAGGCTGACACCATCAGAAAGCAGGTCAGATGTACAGCAGAGGAAGGGCGGATGAGTTTCTCACCTCTGTGAGAGGAAGGGTTTATCTACACCTGCAGTTTGAGTACAGTCCATCATGGTGGGAAAGTCTTTGCGGCAAGAGCATTGAGGTGGCTGGTCACATGGGATCCCCACTCAGGAAACACAGAGAGATGGTTCCTGGTGCTCACTCAGCTCAGTCTCCCCTTTATATTTAGTCCAGGACCCCAACTCATGAGATTCTGCTGCCCATTGTTGGGGTGGGTCCTCCCACCTCAATTAGCCCATAGGAACTCCCTCACAGACTTGCCCAGAGGAGCCTCCTCTCCTAGGTGACCTATTGATGAAGGTGAACCATGTGTGCTGTGCCCACAAGTAGCACCTAGAGCAGGAGGAACGATGCCAGACAATCACCTGCCACAGCACAACAGACTCCAGACACCGAGCAAGGAGGGTCATCACAGAAGAGGCCCCACTGAAACTCGGGCTGTCCTTAGGAAAATGGTCTGCATGAGCATGAGAGGGTTCTGCTGACACCCCCTCCACCTATAAAAGTCGGCTGGTGGCTGAGGACACAGCTCAGTTGGTAAAGTGCCATGTGGGCACAGCACAGCACTGCACAAAATCTGGGGGGAGGTGGAGACAGAAAAATCACCGGGACTTGGTGGGCAGCCTGTCTAGCCAATGGCTGAGTTCTAGGTTTAGAGAGGGATGCTGCCTCAAAATACATACACACGTAAATAAATAAATGAACAAGGCGAGGAAAATATTGAACGTTTACCTCTGACCTCCACAGGGCTGAACATATCTGCACACACAAAAATTTTAAAAAAGAAAGAATTTGCTGGACTATACAGCAAGTAACCTGTGTTACTTTCATTTTATTTTAACCTGTGTTTATTTTATTTTAATGTTTGTGAGTGTGGGTGTGTGCGCGTGCGCGCAATGGCCATGGAGGCTAGAGGAGGAGGTTGAATCCCCTAAGGACTGGAGTTACAGATGTTTGTGAACTGTCTTGTGGATGCTGGGACTTGAACCCAGGTCCTCTGGAAGAGTAGTCACCAGTGCTTTTACACCTGAGCAATTGCTCCAGCACCCTGTTTGTGTTTTTCTCTGTGCAAATTATAACATTTTTTTTAAAGGTTTGTGAAATTTACAGAAAACTAGATGGACCTAAAAAGACAATATTAGGTAAGGTGACTGGAAAGAAAGAAGGAAAACAAAAACACATTGTCCCTCATGTGGGATCCTGGCCATAGTACAGGCAGGCGTGAGTGTGGGTAAAGCCTAACACTTAGAAAGGACACACACATGCACCACACACACCATGCAAATACACCACACACCACATACACACACCACACACCACAAAAGCACATACACCATACACCACAAAAGCACATACACCACACCACACAAACACATACACCACACACCACAAAAGCACATACACCACACACCACATACACCATACACACACACCACAACACACACACACATGCACACACACACATCAGATAGCAAGGGAGGACAGAGTGCAGGTGAGAGTATGTGGAAACTATTTTCCTGGTTGTTGGTTCTGGGTTTGCTTTTCCTGGAAGATCAGTGGTGTCTTTTGTGTAGTGAAGTAGCAGAACAGTTTCTGCACCCCAAAAGGCCCACGAGTGTCCTTCCTCCAAGTTCACGGCTGTGGCAGATGCCCAGCTCGCCTGTCCCATTACTCTTGGAAAAGACAACGTGGAGCTGGTCAGCAGTGGCGCACGTCTTTAATCCCAGCACTCGGGAGGCAGAGGCAGGGGGATCTCTTTGAGTTCGAGGCCAGCCTGGCCTACAGAGCGAGTTCCAAGACAGCCAGAACCACACTGAGAAACCTTGTCTCAAAAAAACCAAATACCGGGGAAAACCAAAAAAGGATGATGTCTTCCTGGTATATTTGTTTTGGGGATAGAGTTTTGTAATGTGAAATTTTCTTCTTTTTTCTTCTAACTAAAACAATATAAAATTCTTCTGTAATAATTATTTAGTATTTAAACTGTATTGCCGTACATAAAATAAACTATTTTTTAAAAATTCTTCTCTCATACAATACATCCCAACCACAGTCTCCCCTTAAAATATGGCTTTTAATTTTTTTAATTTTTGGAACTGGCCTGGAACTCAAGAGATCTGCCTGCCTCTGTCTCCCAATGGCTGGGATTAAAGCTATATGCCACGGCAGCCTGGTAAAATATTTTTTCTTAAATAAAGAGATGTACTTTTTCTCTTTCTAGGACTGGGGATAAACGCTTGTTTATCACCTGAAAGGCAGAGGCAGGAGAATCAGGAATGTAAGGCTAGCCTGGGCTACGTAAGACTTATCTCAATAAATAAATAAATAAATAAATAAATAAATAAATAAATAAATAAATAAAAAAGGTTTTCTTTTTAAGAGTGTGGGTGAAGAGATAGCTAAGCCGTAAAAGCACTTGTTTCTAGGAAGGACCCAGAGTCAGCTTCCAGCCCTCACATCAGCTCCCAACCACCAGAAACTCCAGTTCTAGGAGATCCAGCACCCTCTTCTGGCCTTCATGAGAACTGCGCCCACGTGTGCTCTCAGGCACATTTTTTTTTTTAAAAAATATTTATTATGTATACAATATTCTGTCTGTGTGTATGCCTGCTGGCCAGAAGAGGGCACCAGACCCCGTTACAGATGGTTGTGAGCCACCGTGTGGTTTCTGGGAATTGACCTCAGGACCTTTGGAAGAGCAGGCAATGCTCTTAACCTCTGAGCCATCTCTCCAGCCCCCATCAGGCACATTTTAAAGAAGAGTGCCCAGCATGGTGGTCTTTATACCAGCACTTCCCCGAGCTGCTCACCACCTCGGTTTGGAGGCAGGGTCTCTCACTGAGCCTGGTGCTCACTGGCCAGGCTGGCTGGCTGCAGGGCTGGTGTCTGAACTGGGTCTCCGTGCTGGCAAGGCACCATCTCTCCAGCACCATGGTGCTCGCGCGCGACCCAGAGCACTGGTCTCGCCTGTATCCTGGGGCCTCCCTGATGCGAATGTCCACGCCGATACATCCTTCAGAATTTCACTCTAATGCCAGACAATCCTCTGCCTCGGGCCTAGAGTAGGCCAGATAATTAGGTTGTCCTAGGTTGTCCCTTCTAGGTGGCGATGCCAGTCATTCCGTTTTCCTTCCACTGTAAACACCACCGCACTGGCTGTCTGTAATACAGGCTTGTGCCGTCCATGTAGACTCCCACGAGTGGGATTCGGTACATTTAAGGATGTGGACATTTTTCCTTTGTGTGACATGGACTGCTAACCTCCCCCAGTGCTGGGATGACTGTGTGTGTGTGTGTGTGTGTCCCTACCCGATGCTGGGATGACAGTGTGTGTGTGTGTGTGTCCCTACCCGATGCTGGGATGACAGTGTGTGTGTGTGTGTCCCTACCCGATGCTGGGATGACAGTGTGTGTGTGTGTGTGTTCCTCCCCAGTGCTGGAATTACAATATCTTGCACTGTATCTGGCCTGTCTGGCATGTGTGTCCGTGTGTCTGTGCCTTCCCAGTGCTGGGATCAAAAGTGCTGCTACTAACCTGCCGTGTGTGTGTGTGTGTGTGTGTGTGTGTGTGTGTGTGTTTGAACTTATGTTTCATCCTCTCTTTGGCCCCCACTTTAGCTTTTGGAGAAAGCTTGTTGACCTGGTAATTCAATTCATACATGAAGAAACTATTCACAGAGCAGAGGCAGGTAGATCTTTGTGAGTTTTAAGGCCAGCCTGGTCTACATAGCAATTTCTGGGCCATCCAGGGATATATAGTGAGACCCTGTCTCAAAAACAAACAAAGTGAACAAAACAAACAAACAAACAAACAAAGTCAAACCAACCAAAAGCAAATTTGTGAGTCAGAGAACCTGGTCTTCTGGAGAGTGGCAGGTCACTGACCTCTGGGCAGGCTTCTCTGAAGCAGTGACGGCTGCACCCACACACCTGCCCCTGCTCTTGCACGAGGCTTCTCCTCTACTGAAACTCCCACCCCACTCCCCTCTTGGATCGGGTTATAGCTGAGAAGAAGCACATGCAGGCCCAGGCCTGGACCGATTCTCAGAGCCCTCCCTGGTTACCAGGGAAGGGGTATTGCTTTGGTGCTGGGGATGCTGTGGGGAAGAAGGTACCTGCAGATGGTGGTGCCCATTTGCTGGGCTCATACTCCATCAAGTTATGGGCAAATTCAGTCCTTATTCTTCTGGCTAAATCTCAGTCTGGGAGCAGGACTGACTGGAGACTAAGGAACGCCCATTTGACTCAGAGGTTTCTGTCCAAGCCCAGGTTGTGAACACTGTGTCTACTGTAGTTTGTGAGTTAGCTGCTGTTCTGGCCTGAGAATGAGGAACATAGTATGTGTGGGTGGTGCGAGGCGTGGAGCAGAGCTTTTCCCACGTTAGACAGGCTCTCTCATACTCAGCCACCTCTAGCCCTCCAGTGGGAAATTCTAGGGGTCTCACGGAGGAGCAAGCACTCTTCACTGTTGAGCCATCTGTGTCAGCACAGACCTCCTCCCTCATCTTTAGTCTCCGGGATGACCGACCTGTGCCACCATGCCTGGCGAGGGACATATCCATGGTCACAGCACTCAGCTGCCTGCCTGAGGCAGCCGCTCCTGACGCGGGTCATCGTCTGGAGATTTTCAGTTACTTGAGCCAAGAAATATGTGTTGTCCCCAGCCTAACAGTGAGCACCATGGCTCTATTGCTCACAGCGTGAGAGAAGGGGCTGCTGCTGTAGGATGCACACAGACCACACACGCTCGCTCTCTCTCTCTCTCTCTCTCTCTCTCTCTCTCTCTCTCTCTCTCTCTCTCTCTCTCTCNTCTCTCTCTCTCTCTCTCTCTCTCTCTCTCCCGTCTGCCCTCTTGTTCACAAGTGTGAGAGAGGGGGCTGCTGTTGTAGGATGCACACATACCACACACGCACACATGCACACACACACGCACACACACTCACCTGTCTGCCCATGCTGTGCACTGCCCTCTTGTTCACAAGTGTGAGAGAAGGGGCTGCTGTTGTAGGATGCACACAGACCACACACGCACACACAGGCACGCACACACACAGGCACGCACACACACACTCCTGTCTGCCCATGCTGTGCACTGTCCTCTTGTTCCCCTCCCCGGTTTCAGTTGGCATAGGATCCCACAAAGAAAGGGCGGTGACAGCGGCACCTGTGCATTTCCACGGAGACTGCCTAGACATGAAGTCAGAGGATCTTGCCCCATGAAGCAGAGAATGCAGAAGTATTTTATTGTTTCTTTATTTAAGTTAGTTAGTGACAGGGTATCACCATGTCATCTAGACTGGCCTCTGCTTTATCATCTTCCTGCCTCCGCCTCCCGAGTGCTGGGATGCAGCTGTGTATCATGCTCCTGTCTCAAGCAAGTGTGGCTGCTGACCCGACCTCTTCTTCTGACCCTGAGCAGACAGGCAAGTCCTCAGGGAGACCTGAGCAGTGACACTCATGGCAGTATTATTTGTCACTGACTGGAAACCCTGGAAATCCAAACACAAGGCTTTCTGGGATACACTGTCATTTTTTTTTTTATAAGGCATGGACAGAGGTCTTTAAATTAGTCTGAAGCTTTTTTTTCCTCCCTCCCTCCCTTCCTCTCTCCCTCCAGCCTTCCTTCCTTCCTTCCTTCCTTCCTTCCTTCCTTCCTTCCTTCCTTCCTTCTTTCCTTCTTCCTTCTTATTTTTTTTTTCAAGACAAGGTTTCTCTGTGTAGCCCTGGCTGTCCTGGACTTGCTCTGTAGACCAGGCTGGTCTTGAACTCACAGAGCTCCGCCTGCCTGTGCCTCCCGAGTGCTGGGATTAAAGGCGTGCACCACTAAGCACCTGACTTCACCTGGATGCATAGATATGGATATTTATCACCAAGTACACAAACATGAGGACAATCCATTATTACTTGAGCAGATTCTGCGTGAAAATATGTGTCTAAAAACACAAACGTAGGCATTTCCTCTGTGGACACTTACCTCTCACCTCCATGGCTCACCCTCCCACATACATACAGCACAGCCACAATTATACACACACACCACACACACAGAATTACACACATACATACACCACACACACAATTTAGAGACTCGTTGTTAGAAAGATACACTTGCAAAGTTAACAAAGCCTGGATCCAGCCAACACCTCTACAAGCCTTTTGAAGATCGGAGGACTTCACTAAGGAAGGGTTGGTCCCCAAACCCAGGGGTCAGCTGTTCTAGCAACCAGCAGAACACAGGTGTCCCCTCAGACTGCCCCTGACTATGGGGATGACAGGCAGCACTTTGTGAATTCTGCAGATCTGAACTCAGGTCTTCACACACAGCAAGTGCTTTATCTACTGAGCCATCCCTACAAGCCGGGTCTCAAGACCACACACCGTCACCAACCGACTTCTAGTTCCCTTTGTCCTGAAGTCATTGCTCCCTCAGCTGAGTGTGAACTCTGCCTTGAGTGGAAGCGGAACCCTTGGCATCCCCCTCCATCCTCTAAGATGCCAAGGATTGTATAGTGCCCACAGGGTGGACCCGCTGATTTCTCCTCAGTGGGAAAACTACCTGGCATTGTGGCACCTCTGGTCTGAACCACCCCGCCAGCCATTACGGCAGCTTCAATTACTCCTTCCTCTCAGCTTTGCTTGGTTTTTCTTAGCCCTAGTTGGCATTATATGTTCATTGTCCCCAGCAAGGTGGAAACTGGCGTGGTCACATGTTTTACTCCCTGCTCTCTCCCCAGCTCCTATCATTGTACACATGGCCAATATGTGTTGAGTCAAACAAAAGAATCCCCACGTGCTTCTGCACCCCCGTGTGGGCCACAGAAAGAAGACCAGAGATCAGAAGTCTATCACAAATCTAGCAGCTGGATGGGACGCTTTCCCCACAATAGCAACCTAAGGTGACAACCCACCTAAGTGACTCAAAGAAGAGATTCGGCGTCCTGGGTTCTGGGTGCTTCTGGGGAGCTGCCATAGGTCTTGCTGGGGACCCAGACCCAGCTGTGTTCAGAGCTCCACTGTCTGCGTTGGTCACACTGTCTGCTCTTCTTTCTCTGATGCCCTCCTCCCTGACTCGGTCCTGCTCTCCCCATGTCTGCCCACCTCTCTGGACCCAGTGCCCCCTCTCCCTGACTGGCTACACCCCTGATTTCTTCTCCTTCCTCTCCTCTCTTTTTCTCAACTTCTGTTTCTCCAAACTCACTGCCCCACTCCTCAGCTAATATCCTGGCCCCAGCTTTGTCCCTGTCCTGTCCCTGCCCGCTCTGCTTTGTTCTTTTTGTCTTTACCACCGTTGCCTCCATGTTTCCCACTGCCATCTTCTCTGTACCGTGGTTATCGCCGGTCTTCTGTCTCTGGCCTGCACCTTCTCCTCTGTCTGGTCCCTTTATCACCGCCCCCCTGGTCTTGGTTGATTCTGTCACTGGTCTGCTTTACGGTACTTGTACTCCTCTGACATTACTCTCAGGCCTTTAAGTCCCTATCTTGGCCGGGGAACCTTCGTCTCAGCTGCCCCAAGTGTGATTCCAATGGACGCTCGGTCGTTCCTTCCTCTCTCCTTGTAAACACCATGTCTGACTCCATTCTGTTTTTCCTGTCCTGACCCTGTTCTTAGACCCTGCCTCAGTGCCCTCCACGTGTGATGGGACTTTCCCCTGCCTCTGCCGTGTCCCCGTTGCTATCATTGTCTCTCTGTCACCTCCTGCTTCTCTTTGTGGTTTACTGTGCCTTGAATTCCTGTGAGCTGTGCATGTGGGGGGGTCTGTGCCCCCGAATTGCTGCTTCTCTCAGTCTGTGTCTTGTGGCTTTCTCTTGGAGTGCCACCATCAGTCAGGCATTTGGTCTGGCTATCCCTAAATCGGCTCTCACCTCACTCCTCATCTTACACACTTTCCCGCCTTTTGTTGGAGAACAAGCACATGGGAACATGGGCGCATGCGCAACAGCTCTGCGTTTTCTGGGGGTGGGGGGGGAAGCTCACGTGCTTCAGCTAGCTGCCTTGGCCACTACTGACGTCACGGAGAATAGGTCCCGCTTATTGGCTGTCTTTCACCAGGGAGGTGACCATGCGTTGCCAAGCGCCAGGCTTGCAGAGACCTCTAGACACTCGTGTCGTCATGGCAACTCTATTATCCAATCGAATTCTCGTGCTATTTCCGCTAATCTGATTGGACAACTCTTGCCTTCATGCCCGTTTCTGATTGGATATCAAAGAATTCGGGGCGCTTCCCTTCAGTTTTTCCGGGCTCCTGGCAGTGAGCGGGGCGGCGAGTGGGGACTACAGTGACTACAGTCGCCAGGGAGTGCGAGGAGCGTCGGCCATGACACCGGAATTCGGTCTGAGTCAGCTGACCAGGCCGCCTGTCTCACAGCCCAGTGCCTCCCGCCAGACAGCGCTCTCTCTGCTCTTTGGCGATTGACTCCCTCTGACCTGGCTACCTTGGCACGCCGGAGGCTTGGTGAACTATCACCAGTAGGAAGAAACCTGTGTGTCCAGGAAGTCAGGAGCCTGTTCTCCAGCCCTGAAACATGCAAAGGACGTCATTAGTGTCTCTTCTCGCCATGTGACCAAATGTAAACGCCTCAACTTGGACCTCCGTCTAGACGCCTGTCGTTTTTGCCTAACAGCTGTTATCTGTGATTTTCTTTTCCATTAAAATTATCCAGTTGTAGGCTTTTAGGGAAAAAATCTAGTGGAAGTACAGAGAGTTTCATTCACCCCTCACCACTTCCCTCCCCAACTTCCGCTATTATTAATATCTTCACAGCGATGTGAGACACTGTAAGGCCACAGCAACAGCCATGTGTTTGGCAGGATCTAGAGTCACCCTGGAAACAAGACTAGCCAGGTCTGTGAGGGGTTATCTAGGCTTAGTCAGGCACTGACCACGCCCTGATGAGGGTACTTGAGGAAAGAAGAGCCACTCTAACCGTGGGCCGTGCTATCCCATGAGCTGGGTCCCAGACTGAATAGAAAGAAGGGGAGTCGAACACAGCCAGTCTCTCTCTCTCTGCTTCCTGCCTGTGGTTGCAATGTGACTCACAGTTTAGCTGCCTCCACCCTAGCTTCCCTAGCAGGCTGTGCTCTCACGCTGTGATAAAATGAACTCTTCCTTCCTTCCTTCCTTCCTTCCTTCCTTCCTTCCTTCCTTCCTTCCTTCCTTCCTTCCTTCCTTCCTTCCTTCCTTCCTTCCGCTGCCTTGGTTGGTAATTTGGTTCCAGCAGTGATAGAGTAGCAAACACATTTTCTGTTGCTGTTGCCTCAAGCTTTGGTGACCAGGAATAGAGCTGCTACAGGCATTATAACATGTTTCAACCCTCTGGGTTAATGCCGAGGAAGACAGCTGACACCCAGGTACTAGGGGTGCACTTAGCTCTTGTGAGAAAAATGCCAAAGTGGCCTCAGAAACAACTGACTTGGCACCCCACCTGCAATGCATTTGTGGCGCTTCGTGTCCTCACAAGCGTTTGGTGATACTGACTTCTTGGATTTGGGACTGTGGTAGTTTGAATGGGAATGCCACCCGTAGGCTCGTATACTTGCGGGTGCTTAGTCCCCAGCTGATGAACTCCTTGGGAAAGATTAGAAGGTGTGGCCTTGCTGGGGGAGGTGTAACCTTACTGGGGGAGGCATGGCCTTTTTGGATGAGGTACTGTGGGTTTGGGCTTT
Source organism: Alexandromys fortis (assembly GCF_014885135.2). Lineage (NCBI taxonomy): Eukaryota > Metazoa > Chordata > Mammalia > Rodentia > Cricetidae > Alexandromys > Alexandromys fortis. Next base: position 1,885,032 of record NW_026068073.1, read on the forward strand.
GAGGCTAGTCCCTCCCTCCCTCCCTCCCTCCCTCCCTCTATTCTCCCCCCCCCCCTGCCTGCTGTCTGTGGAACAGGATTTAAAGCTCTCAGCTCCAGCGCCATGTCTGTCTGCTTACCTCCAGGATGATGGTGGACTGGTCCTCAAAAACTGTAAGCAAGCCCCAATTAAATACTTTCCTTTATAAGAATTGCCTTGGGGGCTGGAGAGATGGCTCAACGGTTAAGAGCATTGCTGCTCTTCCAAAGGACCTGAGTTCAATCCCAGCAACCACATGGTAGTTCAACAACCATCTTTAATGAGGTCTAGTGCCATCTTCTGGCCTGCTGGCATACACACAGAATACTGTATACATAATAAATAAATTTTTAAAAAGTTGCCTTGGGCATGACATTCCCCTGGGTAACAGGAGGGTTTTATTGTTTTAATTTGCAATTTGTTGATAATATGCAGTATTGAACATATATATGTACTTAATATGTTTAATATTTAGCATGTGTTTGTGTGTGTGTGTGTGTTAATGCCACAGCACACGTGAAATCAGAGTACACTTTATAGGAGTCAGTTCTCTTTTCACTATGTGTATTTTGGGGATCAAATTCAGGTCATCAGCTTTGGTGGCAAACACCTTTATCTACTGAGCTAACTCAGCAGCCCTTATAAACATTTGCAATGATGATTTATCTTTTAAAAAATCTGTGCATGCGTATGGTATATGAATGTGTATGTGAAGGTGTGTGTGTGTGTGTGTGTGTGTGTGTGTGTAGGCCAGAGCTTGCCATCCTGTGTCTTTCTTAATTGTCTCCACCTTGTTTTTGTTTTGTTTTGGAGACAGGGCCTCTCTATATAGCCTTGGCTGGCCTCGAACTCACAGATATCTGCCTGCTTCTGCCACCAGAGTGCTGGAATTAAGGTGTGTACCACCACACCTGTCTCTCAACCTTTTTTTGGGGGGCAGGGTTTCTAACTGAATCTCGAGCTGGACGTTTGAGCTAGCCAGGCTGGCCAGGGAGGTGGTCGGCTCCTCCTGCCTCTCCCTTGCAGCCATGTGAGGCTGCAGCATACACCACTGCACTCGGGCTGCAGCATAAACCACTGCACTTGGGCTGCAGGCGTACACCACTGCACTCTGTGAGGCTGGAGGCGTACACCACTGCACTCTGTGAGGCTGCAGCGTACACCACTGTACTCTGTGAGGCTGCAGGCGTACAGCACTGCACTCTGTGAGGCTGCAGGCGTACAGCGCTGCACTCTGTGAGGCTGCAGGCGTACACCACTGCACTCTGTGAGGCTGCAGGCGTACACCACTGCACTCTGTGAGGCTCAGCATACAGCGCTGCACTCAGGCTGCATGTCGGAGCTGGCAGCTGCACTGCTCCTCATGCTTGAGCAGCAGGAGCTTCATGCACGGAGCTGTGTCCTCAGTCCCAGGGATTTACAGTCATGATTGTCAACTGGATTGGGTTCAGACACACCTAGGGAAGTCATAAAACCTGCCTCTGAGTTTAACCAGCAAGGACTGGTTAAAGAGTAAATGATCCATTCCACCCCCTTTGTGTGAGTGGCACTGTCACTAGGCGCTGTGGGGCTGGATGGGGCATCATATGTGTACAGGCCTTCTCCCTCTGCTTCCTGGCTTCTGTGATATGAGCAGGTCTGCCCCATCAAGATGGCTGAAACCTTGGTAATCATGAATGCACACAAATCTTCCGTCCCTTGTTTGATCACAAATGTTGTCATAAAAAGCGTAACTGACATCTGTGCATCATCGTTAGCGAAGGCTGAGACTTTCACTTGTAAATTGAGTTATCTAGATTTTTATTTTTGTTTGGCTTTTTTGAGTCTGGTCTCATGTAGCCGAGGTTGGCCCTGCGCTCCTGTCTGCCCTCCATCACCTGGCTGCTATGACAACAGGTACAGGCCACTGTGCCTGGCTGGGTTGTCTGTGTTCTTTCTTGCTTCAGAGTTTTGTGTATATTTCGGGCAGCAATCCTTTACCTGCTGTGGTTTGCAAAGGTCTCTTCACAATCTACAACTCTTCCACTCTCTTTTGAAATTCCTTATCTGTGTGTGTCTGCTGCTCACTGTGTGTCGCACATGTGTGGGGGCTGTAGGGTTGGCTCTCTCTTTCCCCTGTGTTGGTCCCTGGGGTCAAACTCAGGGCATCAAGCTTGGCAGCAAGTTCCTTCATCTACTGAACCGTCTCAGTGGTCCTCTTAATTCTCTTAACCCCTGGTCTTTGTCCTGCTCTTCTTATCCCAAATCCCCATGCTCTGGGTGTGCTCTACAGACTTTGTGTCAGGCCTATCCATCCATCCATCCATCCATCCAGAGGTTTTGATCACCCTTGGCCTCAGAGCCTAGACGAGAAGTGGATCTCAGCATTTGGGGCAGGATGCCTTCTAGGTCGCTATCACAATAGAGTGAGAGCCTGAATTTGGGGGTCAGAGAGGTCCTTTTTGACAACTTCTGTATGTGAATACGAATGCAGATGCCCACGGAGGCTGAACGAGGGCATGAGAGCCCCGAGTTGGAGTTACAGGTGGTTGTGAGCCGCCTGAACTTCAGATGCTCTGCAAGGCCAGCAAACGCTTGTAACCAGCGAGCCATCCCTCCAGCCCCTTGTTTGTTTGTTTTCAGACAACCTTAATGAAGTTAGGCCTAGGTATAATAAGTTGTATAGGTTGTTTGATTTGAGATAGGGTCTCATGTACTTCAGGCTGGCTTCAACTTACTGTGTAGCCCAGGCTGGCCTTAAATTCCTGCTCTTCCTGCCTCAGTCTCCCCAAGTACTGGGCTCAAGTGTGCACCACCGTGTCCAGCTCTGATTTTCCGGGGATGCTTGTGCACCCATGTTCACAGAGGGTTAAAGGAGACAATCAGGAGTCTTTCAGCTGATGAGTGAGTGGAGGCCTCGCAAGCATGTGCAGAGTCCGCAGAGCCCTGGGGTCAATCTCCAGCTGCAGTAGTGCAGCACAACAAAGCAGTAGATGACTGGGAGAGTGTAAGTTTGCACACTCGCAGATAATGGAAAACCGGTTCTTCTCTGAAAGGAATCTGGCCTGGGTGTGGTAACTCCTGTTGTCCTGTTGGCGCTTGGGAGGCTGAAGCCGAGAATCACCAAGAGTTCAAGGTCAGTATGGGAGAGAGAGGAAGGGGGGAGGAAAAGAGGGAGGGGAAACAGGAGGTGAGAGGTGGGGAATCAACAGGGGAGGGGCGTGGAAGGGGAGGAAGAAGAGAAAGGGAGAAGAGGGGAAGGAAAAAGGAGGGAGGATGAGACAACTCCATGGGTAAAAAGCGTTTGCTCCCAAACCTGATGACCTGATGGATTTGATTCTCTGAGACGCATATGGCGGAAGGACACGATCAACTGTTGCAGTTTGTCCTCTGACCTCGTCATACGTGCACATAAAACAAATGATGTTTTAAAAATAAACCGAGGGGCTGGAGAGATGGCTCAGAGGTTAAGAGCACTGGCTGTTCTTCCAGAGGTCCTGAGTTCAATTCCCAGCAACCACATGGTGGCTCACAACCATCTGTACTGAGATCTGGCGCCCTCCTCTGGTATGTGGGCATACATCGAGGCAGAATGTTGTATACATAATAAATAAATAAATCTTAAAAAAAATAAATAAACCGAGTTCCTAAGGTGGGGTAGCATCATGATCGTTCTCAGAGACGACCATACCCTCAGCATCAGGACCAGGACCAGGGCCTAGGCAGATGCAGTTGAGGATCTCCAAATAAGGTCATCCTGGTTTTAGACTGGTCCCACATCAACAGCAGGTGTTGGTCCCCACATCAATAGCAGGGTTCTTATAGCAGACAAGCAGAGAGGCTTGCTCCACATGCAGGAAGCCCCAAGATCCACTCCAGCGTCACACCTGCCACACTGGCTCTTAGGAGGCAGAGGCCAAAGATTCAGGAACTCCAGGTTATCCTCAGCTACATAACGTGTCCAAGCCAACCTCAGCTATGTGAGATCCTGTCTCAAACAAGACAAAGATGGGGGCAAAGCACCGTGCTGTGAGAACACAGTGACCAGGAGTGTTGCATGTTAGCTAAGCAAGGCCGGGCTTGCCCATCTCCATCCTAGCCTGGACTCCCTCAGCACCGAGGGAGGAAGCTGCCAGACACATCTTCACTTCTGGCTTCCAGTCCTGGAAGATAATTCTCTTCTCAGCCCACCATTTTGAAGTCCTGGCTGCCAGTCCAAAAGAGAGCAGCAGCTGTACAGGGTTCTGTTTTCCACAGTGGGAACATTTGTGACGTGTATGAGAAGGCAGTGTGAAGGAGCACCAGGAGCCAGTGGTGGGGTGCACCAGATATGGCAGAGCCCCCCCCCATGTGCAGTTCCTGCAGGAACATCCATCAAAGGCCCCCGAGTTCCTGACTAAAGAATTGTAAATTTGAGATTCACTTGTCACAGGGACGAAAGAGGGATGAGGTATCCAGGGTGACCAATGGTGGTAACGGGAGGAGGAGATGGGAGAGGCCTGCGGCACACTTGTCAGACTTAAGTCAAATGACTTCCATCCAAAGTCTAAGCAGGACCCATCAGAAACCTTTCCCCAATATGCCTGGGAAGGCATGGTCCTCATTTCGTTTTCTCAGAAACCATCTTCTCTTGGGTGGGTTTTCCTGGGCAAGTCCTGCTAAGGCCCCTCCATGCTTCTCTCCCCTCATGCTTCCCTGCTGCTGATAAAACCCTCATGAAGAGCCCAAGTGACAAGAGGTCCCATTCCCAGAATGCTTTGCAACCTGCGTTAGTTACAGCTAGGTCTTTAGAGGGACAAGATGACTGCATGAGGGAGGGCCCTGTTGGAGGTGCCTGATTGCATGTCATTGCATAAGAACCGGATGCCGTGCTGTGGTAGACAGCCTGTGTGGAAGAGAGGAAGGCCAAGCCGGCCTCGGGGCCCCGTCAGTGCCCAGCACCACCTGGGATGGAAGGTTTCTTAGAAGCACATGGGAGATTTCTGTCACTTTATCTCAAACAGCTGGAAATTCTATTCTGGATTTCATCTGAAATTATCATTCAGAGACTGACTTCAGAGAAGCCACTTAGTGGCCTGGCCATTCATGCTCCTGGCCCCAGGGAGACAGGAGCCCAGGTGGAACGAGACCCACAGAGTGTGTTTATTTCTGGTGATGATAGATAGCAGCAGCGAGGGGATTGGCCAGAGGCAGACGAGGGACAGGGGGCTGGACGTTGGAGGCTGTGTTTGTTCGGGGGGACATCAAGGATTGGTTTGTCTACATTCACGGTGAGGTCATAGGCCAGAACACCAAGACTTAGACAACAGCAAAGGGACAGACAGACAGACAGAGGGATGGGGTCAGGGGTCCCCAGACATGCACAACCCCTTGCCTCTAGGCGGAATTCTGGGGATAAGAGACAGACAATGGAGGCCGAGAACCTCCCACCCTGAAACAGGGAGCTGGACCTGCGGCCTTCCAGTCTCACACCTCCAGATGAGGAGGGGCAGGCCCTGGCCGCCCCGCACCAGCAGCTCGGACGTTATGGCTTCGAGGAGATGAGTTCACAGTCCGGGCAGGAAGGGATGGGACCTGAGGGCACTGGTCTGATCCCAGGCCTAGACCAGACCTAAGAAACAGGAGCGAAAGGGAGAGGAAATGCCCAGATGGATTAGGGAGGACCTCCTGCAGCTGTGCCAGCTAAGAGGAGGGAGAGGTCACTGGAGCTCACTGGAGCCCACTGGAGCCCGGCTTCCTCCCTCAGACCTCCTGACCTCCCCTCTCAGCCCCGGGCTCCAGGCCCAGCCCTCCTCCCTCAGCCAGAGCCCAGAGGCGCACCTGCCTTCTCTGGGTCTCGCTCTCACTCTGAGTTCTCTTTCTCTGAGAGTCCTTTGCCACCTTTCGTGAAACTGGTCAGAGTCTTCTCCTGGAGTTGGGGATGAAAAAGAACGATTACCTCAGTAGGAAGCTTTGGCCCCACTTCTTAGCTACATGTTGTCTTCACTTGGTTCCCAGAGGGTGTGGGAAATGATATACCATCCATTCTACCAGTGGGGGAACTCAGCCACAAAAGATAAATCCCTATGAATGCAAGAAAGACAAGGTTATGGACAAGGTTAAGGAAAGGGGCCTTGAGGCGGGTCTGGGACTCAGAAGTTTAAAACTCTCTTCTGAGTTTCTGGGTACTGGGGAACTGCACAGAAGTGACAAGCAGGCTACGGGCAGAGGCTGTCTGGGTGGAGGCTTTGTCTGTGGCCACACACAGCACCATGGGCTGAAACTCAGGGACTGCGCACACTTTCCAGCAAAGGGCACCCTGCAGCGCCTCCTAGTGCTGGCAGTGTGGCTTCCTGGAAGTTTCCAGAGAAGTGGAGTGAGTGAGGTCATTGGACTAGAGACACCGCCTCTGTTCTCACAGTGGGGTCTCTTTCTCAAGATCTCAGTCAACCTTGAGCTCAGGCCTTCGCTGTTCAACCTGCTGGAAAGGGTATGTGTGTGGGTGTGTGTGTGTGTATGGAGGGGGATGACTCACAGTGGAGAGGGTGAGGGTTAGCCTCAGCCTCAGTCTCAGGGTTAAGGTTAGCCTAACTCAAACCACAGTTAAGCTTAGCTTCAGACCCAGACCAAGGTTTAAGGTTAGCCTCAGAATCAGACTCAGATTTGGACGAAGGGCTAGCCTCTGACTCAGACTCATTCCATAGCCCAATCAGACCTGGAGCTGACTCTGTAGCCCAGGCTGGCTTGGAACTCAACACAGACTCTGTGTCTCGTCCTCCCGTGGCACATACCTGTTTAAGCACATTTTCAGGGCAGAGTTTTCCTCAGAATACGAAAGTGATGGAAAACTACTAAGAAACAAAGAACCCGAAACAAACTAAACATAACTTATAAGTAATTTTACATTCTTGGCTTCAGTGAAGACAAATTTGTCAATATTTTCCAAGTGGGTATCTTTGAGAGAAAACTTGACAGTTTCTGTGAACCCATGGATGAGCATGTCTGTGTATGCGTGCTGTGCATGTGTGTGTTGTGTAATGTGTACATGTGTGTGCAGGTGCACACGTCTGTGAACACACATACAGAGGCCCTCTATAGGTGCTCTCTCCCTATTTCCTTGAGACAGGGTCTCTCCCTGAGCCAGAAGCTTATCACTTCAGCTAGGCGGCTGGAAGTGAGCTCTGGGACCTGGCTGCCTCTGCCCCAACACTGTGGTTGCAGCCATAGCAGCCGTGGGTGCTGGGGACTCAGACTCAGGTCCTCAGGCTTTCAGGGCAAAGCTCTTACTGTGCCATCTCCCCACCCCCACTTTGTGCTGGAGACAAAGTCTTTTCCTGTGGCCTGGGCTCCTCAATCAGGCTGTGCTGGCCGGTGAGCCCCAGGCTCTCATCTCTGACTCCTGCCATGGGGTTTCAGGGTGTGACTCCGGCCGACTTTTGCCTGCGTTCTGGGGATTTAAACAGTCCTTGTGCTTTCACGGAAGTGCTCTACGAACAGAAGCATCTTTCCAACCCCAAGGGAACAACCAGCATCTGCAAGGCCGAGAGGCGGTGGCCCAGCTTCTAATACAGAAGGGGACTGGGGAGATGGCGTAATGGCTAAGAGCATAGGTTGCTCTTCCAGAGGACCTGGGTTCTGTTCCCAGCATGGACAGGGTAGCTACCAACTGTCCATAAGTCTGACTCCAGGGCGTCCATGCCCTCTTTTGGCTTCTGCGGGCACTGCACAGACATGGTGTGCAGACATGCAAGCAGGCAAGACACCTACACATAAAATACAGCTTTAAAGAAGTGGCTAAGCTGGGCGGTGGTGGCGCACGCCTTTAATCCCAGCACTCGGGAGGCAGAGACAGGTGGATCTCTGTGAGTTCGAGACCAGCCTGGTCTACAAGAGCTAGTTCCAGGACAGGCTCCAAAGCCACAGAGAAGCCCTGTCTCGAAAAACCAAAAAAAAAAAAAAAAAAAAGAAGAAGAAGAAGAAGAAGAAGAAGAAGAAGTGGCTACTACTGCCCAGTCTCCTCAGCCTGTGTCCCCTTCCACCTTGTCTGCCTGCACTTCCTCCTAAGCCCCTCCCCAATGCCCTCTCTTCTACAAAGTCCTCCCAGGGCCTCAGAAGACTCAGACCACAGCCCCTGGGCACGAAACAAACACACAGCAGTCTTTACAATAGACGCTGCCCCGTGACATTTTGGTGTGCTGTGTTTTGGATTTATTGTTGTTGTTGCAAGTGTGGTTTGTGGTGTTGGAGACCAAACCACGTGGCAAGCAAGTGTTCTGTTGTTGAGCTACGCGCTCCTGCCTGATATTTTATTCATTAAAAAATTGTTCTCACCCGCTACACCACCATCTACTAATATTCACACCTTGCTCTGAGGGAGAGAAAAAAAAAAGGTTTTTATCACCGAGTTCCTTCCTATGTGTTTAGCATATGTGGGAAAGAATAGCAGCTGCCCACTGCAGAGCACTTGACAAACTGAATCCTCCCAGCGGCCCTCACCACAGCTGCTAGCCCCAAGTGAGGGAAACAGGACAGAGACGCTGAGTGACTTCTCCTAGCCCCCAGGCAGTCAGCATGGGCAGCCGGGGTCCTCACTGGCTCCAGTGCCCATGCATGGCAGAGGCGACCTCACCTACCTCCACTAGCTGGTGCCAGTGCTCCACAGGCTTGCGAGGGTTCGCCAGCATCTCCGCCCAGTGCTCTCTGCCGTGTGGGTCTGCAGCCTCCGGACCCACCCGACACACACCGATCACCTCGTTGTGGCCGATGCTGGGGATTGGGGAGGTGATTACTGGGAAGGTCGGGAAGTAGCCAGCCACACCCCCACAATGCCTTGCCCCGCCTTGTCGGAGCCCCTCACCAATCATAGTCCACCACTGCGATGCTGAGTCCCACATTCTCCACACTCTCGGGGGCCACGTCGAACACCAGGGCCTCATTGTATGTGGGGTTCAGCGTGTTCTTCTTAATGGAGGTCTTCCGTTTCTTCAGACGTCGCCCCTCACTGATCAGAGAGGCTTTCACGTAGGGGTCTGCGCAGAGAAGCCGTGGGACTGAGCCGAGGCCTCAGGCCCAGGGGTCCGGGCCTTAGCCCTCCTGTCTGGCAACCCAACCTTCTTCCTCAGGCCTCAACCCGCACACACCTGAGAAACCAGTGAGGTCCATTGCTTTGAGGTTAGAGGCTTTAATGATGGTCACGGTGAGGCGCCCAGCCGTGGGGAGGTAGCAGAGTGAGAAGTTGAGCTCCCCAAGGTCTGCCTTTTCCTGCAGTGGAGACAAGGGGCAGCGTGTGACTATCTCTCCATCCCGCCTCTCTCTGCACTACTGCTAGCTTCCTATGCACTGAACAGTCTGACTCTCGGCCAAGGCCCCACAGCTGTCCTGCCACAGCTGGTCACCACCATCAAAGCCTGTTTTGTTCTGTAGAGGAGAGAGTGAGTGGGCCACAGGGACCAGGGAAAGGAGAAACGAGAGAGACAGAAGCTGAGAGAAGGTAGACAGGCAAAGAGAAAGACAGAGAAGTGGGTAGAGATTGGAGAGAGACAGATTGACCTGGGTGGGGGGCAAAGACCAAAATAGAGAAGCAGTTGGAGACTCAGATAGAGACCTAGAGAGAAAGGGGAGCAATCATGGCAGGTGTAAGTCATCAGGATATCAGGGTGCAGTGTTAGGGGACACGGGAGCTGGTGAGACACGATGTGGAAGCTAAAGGGCCGGGGATGAAACCAGGTGAGGAGGGAAGGGTTTCACTAACAGAACAGCCTGGGGAAAGCCTAGACAATGGCGAGCAGTCTGAGCAGGGTCTGAGTCAGTGTAGGTCAGAGGCTGGCGGCCCTAGGGGATGGGTCCCGGGGCTCCGGCCCCTGCATCACTGTGAGGAAAGGAGAGACTAGCCTCCTGGAAGTGCCGTTCTGCTCTTGTGTGTCCCCTGTGCTCTGAGGGAATCTTCACACCCTTGAGCCATGCAGGAAGGAGGCTCTGTGCAGGGCTATGTCTGTCTCTTCTCTTTGTGGCCTCCAGCTACCAACCCTGTCCCCTCTGAGTGTCTGGTCATCCTTGGCACTTGCTTCTCTAGGTCTCTCTGTCTCTCCTCCCTTTTTCTCAGGGCTTCCCCACTCTGGGGGGGGGGGTTGGATGAGTGGAGGAGAAAAGACCTTAGCTAAGGAACAGGAGGCTTGGGCAGGAGACACGGAGGAGGCATGGGTGACAGGCCTCAGGAGACGAGACAGCAGGGTGGATGTGAATTCCTAAAGACTAGCAAGCCGACCATGGAGAGCTCCTAGCGAAGCTGCAGGCACCTGCTTCAACCATCGCCCTGACAGCTGAGGACCCTGGGGCTCAGACCTGCCCTCTCCTGATATGAGGCTATTCTTGTCTCACTCCTCAGTCCCTGGCTTCCCCAGAATGGCAGGAATTGGGGTTGGGTGCTCGGCCTGAGAACTCAAGGACTGGCCATGGCACTGGGGCTGCAGAGGAATGAGAGGTCCCTGGCAGAAGTCATAAAATCAGGGTCAGGGGTGTGGGCTCTTTGCTCTGATGCTGGGAAAAGCGGAGGGAACCCAGTACATCAGACATCTGAAGATCCAGGTGTCAGGATGCCCAAGAAACTCCAGAAAGGCAGAAGGAAAGACTATGAAAGGGTTTGGAGGAAAAAGAGCTTCAGAGATGGCCTGAGCACCTGAGTTGGGAAATGAACAAGGAAATGTTAGGAGGAGACATGGTGGGATGTTACACAGTGACATCTGGACCAGGGACACAGTGTGACATCCCGAGATTTCTGGGTGGGAATCTAGGCCCAGGGCCTGACAATAGTGATCTATAAAGTTGGAAGGGCAGAGAGCCCCCTCCGAGTCCCTCTACCACCCTAGCTTCTATGTCCGCCATATTCCTTGCGAAGTGATGCTTCTAACACCCGGCGTTGGGAAGTGGAGAGGTGGTGAGACCCAGGGTGAGGGCAGTGACGGGGGGCTGGGGGGCTGAGGATGCAGAGGGCCCATGTGGGTGGAGCCACTGACCGAGCCACCTTCCAGGATGTCCCTCCAGAGTGGGCGGTCGGGGGGCTGCTCAGCCAGCTCCAGAAGGTTGTCCAAAACCACCTGGCCAATGAGATCATGCCGCGAGAAACGGTCAAAGTCATAGACACTGAAATGCAACTTGCGCTGTGCCAGCTCGGCCAGAGGTACCGAGAACTGGAATGTCTCGTTGAAGACAGGGTTCAGTGTCTTCCTGTGCACCTGGGGGTGGAGGCAGAGACAGACAGAATGTCCACTGGTGTTGTTCCTAGAATCAGTAGGCTGTGTGCTCCATGTCTACCCCATGTGCCCTGCCCCAGCCTCCTCCCTCAGACCCAGACCTCCTGAGCCTCCTCTTTAAGATGCAGGACACAGCCTTCAGCCCTCTTCCCTGAGAGCCACAGAGCCAGGCCCAGTCCTCCTCCTTCAGTCATGGAGGTCCTCCCCATCCCTCCTCCTGCAGATGTGGGGCATCCTCCCCAGCCCTCCTCCTGCAGCTGTGGGCATCCTCCCAGCCCTCCTCCTGCAGATGTGGGTGTCCTCCCCATCCCTCCTCCTGCAGATGTGGGCATCCTCCCAAGCCCTCCTCCTGCAGGTGTGGGGGTCCTCCCCAGCCCCTCTCTTTCAAGCCCAGAGATCCATATCCCAGGCCTCCTCCATTAGACCTAAGCCTCCTCCAAAGCTTTCTTCCTCAGATCCAGGTCCAGGCCCTTGCCTTCCCCCGCATCAGACCCAGAACTCTTCCCCCCACCCCAGGAGTCCAGTCATCAGCTCCCTTCTTCTGACCCAGGTGACTTCCCCAGACTCCTCCCTCAGACTCACGGTACAGACCCCAGCCATGTTCCCTCAGATCCAGGGCCCCAGGCCCTTGCTCTCCTCCCACAGATGCAGGGATCCTGACCTCAGCTCTCCTCCCTCAGACCCAGGGGTCCTCCCTAGCTCCCTCCCTCAAACCTGGTGGATCCCCCACACACTGTGAATCCTTCCTCCTTGCCCTGACCTTGGTCTGAAACTTCTTTTTGCGATCAGGTAGCAGGTAGATCTTGACGTAGGGGTCTGAGAACCCATTGGAGTCCTTTGCTGGGAGGTCCAGGGCCTGCAGGATCCGCACCACGAGCTGGTCAGAACCATAGAGATACCGCAGGGCAAAACTGATGCGGCCACAGGGTGCCCCTGCCTCCCCAGAACCCCCGCCGCCTCGCCGGCCACCAGGTCCAGTGCCCTGGTACAGCTCTGGCTTGATCTGACCGATGAGCTTGGCTTTTTCTTCACCGCCTGGCAGGGGTAAGGGCAGTGCAGGTGGCCGTTCCTCGCTGCTTGGGTCTGCTTGGGTGGTCAGGGTCTGCTGGGTGAGGGGCCGGGGCAGGGCTGGGTACCTGTGTGTCAAGAGGAGATCAAGGTGAGATGCAGACCTGTCCTTGACTGGCTAAGACACCTGTGCTTACTGAGCCTCAGTTTCCCCATCTACAGCAGGGATGTTATCACATTCCTAGTCTAACTCCAGAGGTCATCTGGACTTCTTCATTCTGATACCCTACCAGATCCTCCAAGTCATCTTCAGCTGACCTCCCACCTCCCAAGTCTGTCACTGCTGTCTCTGTGGCTTGTTCTTGGCGGAGCCTGTCCTCTGCCCGCCTGGGCTGCTGGTCTTGATTTCTCCCTCCCTAGATGGCTCAAGAGTTGGTACCTTTCCTCCTTGGTTCACACCCTGCTGTGGCTCTCCAGTGCCCTCAGGACACAGCCTTTACCCCTGCCACTTCTAGCCTTGGCTGGTCTGGCGTCTGCAGCTTCACGTCCCAGGCTTGGTCCAAATCTGCCTCCTGCCGCCTCCCAGCTTCCCCCATCAAGAACTTACCTTCTTCTGTCCTCACTTTCTCTGGCCTGAAAGTGAGGACACACGTCCCTACCTGCACATCTGTCTTAGCTTCCCCACCAATGTCTGTCCAGGTACCTCTACCTCCAGGGAATTTTCAGCTTCTTCCAAGCCTGGGCTGGGATCTCTGTGGGGCTCTGGCAGTGCCCAGAGCTGCCTCCCTGTCTTCCTAACTCGTACCCCTTGGACTGTCAGAGCCCGAGAGTAGAGACCTGGGGCACAGCATGCATCTCTGGTCCAGTTCCTACCAAACCCTAAGCTTATATGCACACAATGAGGAAGACAGAACGATCAGGTGAACACTGGGCCCAGGCTACTAACCATAGCTCACACTGAATGGGATCAATAATTGCCTACCCCTCAGAAACCACACACCCCTGCCCCCAGTGCTGAGACTGAACCTAGGGCTTTCGGGAAGCTCGGCCAGAGCTCTTGTGCAGGACCCCACCCTGGCACCTCACAAGGGACCTCTCAGTCACACCCCCACTCTCTCACTGGGAAATTCTAGGCAGGTGCTCTCCCACTGAGATGCATCCTAGCCTTCTTTCTTTTTTTTTTTTATCTTTTTTTTTTCTTATTTCATTTTAAGACCAGGTTTTACTAAGTGCCCAGGCCAGCCGAAAACCTTAGACCCTCCTTCCGCAGCCTGTGAGATGGCCAGGATAATTTGTACACTACTATGCTAGTGTCTAACCCTGGATTCTTGTCTGCTTTGCTTCTGTGTCTGGACCCATGAACCCAAGGCCCTGTTCCCTTCCTCTTACGTCCAGGAGTCTAGGCCTCAGTTCATCCTCCTTTGGATCCAGGGGTCAGATTCCCACTACCTGTTCTGACCTTGCTGTCAGAAAGGCCAAAGGTAAGAAGACAGAGAGGAGAAGCAAAGCCTCACAGTGAAGGCCCCAGCCCAATGCCATCTCTCACCTGCTGGTGGGCGCTAGACTTGTGACCTGCTGATGAGACTGGGCACTGGGCAAGCCCCCACCACTGGGAGGCAGCAGGAGCAGCCCAGAACCTGTCCCCCCCTCAGAAGGCAGCTCTGGGGATGTCTGGCTTGGTTTGACCCCAGCGGCTACCACAGAGGCCACAGCAGCCTCTGGATATGAGTCCATGTCCAGATAGGAAGGTTCCGGAGGCTCAGCACCCCCAAGGCCACCAGGTTCCAGCAGCTCGGCAAAGGGCGGATGGTGGGCTGTGTGTGCATGATGGTGTGGGCCACCCAGCAGGGGGTGGCCTCCAAGGCCGGCTCCCAGGTGGTGCCCACCACCTCCTACCAGGCCTGCCAGCCCAACCCCAGGGGCGAGATCTTTGCGCAGGGGGCCGCCCACGGCCGAGCCTCCTTTGTCCCTCCAGGGCACCCAGCACAACTTCCAGGACACGAAGAGAGAGACTCCCAGGAGGACGATGCCACAGAACGTCACGATGACCGACAGCAGGCTCACGGAAATGTCTGGAAAGAGTGAAGAGAGAGGTCAGGGATCATTAGGAGTCAGCGCTCTCCCAAGAACGTCTGGCATCGACTGTCCTGTGTGGTTCCCAGGATGACTGAGTTGGAGCTCTGTACCCCGTCTGTAGTCACACCGCTATATAACGGTTGCTTTGCCAAGGTGGTAGGGGTTCACACCACGTTCTGTAGGTAGCGGTGGCAGGTTGGAGAAGGAAGTCCTGAAGACTGTCTCCGTCATAGGGCAACTTCTGAAGGACAAGACCCCAAAAAGCTCGGCGACAACCAGGAAAACCTTGGCTGTCTGTCCTGGGGAATCTGCCTCAGCCTCTGAGGGGTTTACAGTCCGCTCTCTGTGGCGGCTGAGGTAATGAAGGCAAATGACATCCGAGTACAATAACAAATATTTGCCGAGATGTGACAATATACCTGCCACCCCAGAGCACCCAGTGAGACCAACCACACAATCATTCCAGTGTTGACAACAGGAAGTGGAGGTCAGAAGACATGGTGGGATGGGGACTGGGGAGAGACCTCAGTCAGGAAAGTGCTCGCTGCACAAGTGTGACACCTGAGTTTGGCACCTGCACCACACCGGGCAGGCAGAGCCGGGATCCTTAGGAGCTTGCTGGCCAATCAGCCCAGCGTGCTTGGTGAATGTGTGAGTCTGTTTCAAAAAGCAAAGTGGACAGTGACTCAGAAATAATATCCGTGGTTGACCTCCTGCACAAGCAGGCACACACGCACACACACACATGCACACACACATACACATGCACGCGCACACATACACTCACGCGCGCGCGCACACACACACACACACCCCACAGGCTCCACACTTTAAAACCTATGCTCTTACTGTCACACCTCAGTACTGCTTGATGAGCAGTGGCCTCAGAGAGACTTCCTTATTCAAATGGTCAGACTCACGACCGCTGTCACACGATACACACACCAACTGGTGCCTTCTACAGGCTAGCAGCATGCTCGGCATGGCCCATTTCTTAAGACCAGTGCTTTGTGGGCTGGAGAGATGGCTCAGAGGTTAAGAGCACTGGCTGCTTTTCCAGGGGTCCTGAGTTCAATTCCCAGCAACCACATGGTGGCTCACAACCATCTGTAATGAGACCTGGCGCCCTCCTCTGGCGTGCAGGCATACATCGAGGCAGAATGTTGTACACACAATAAAAATAAATAAATAAATAAATAAATCTTTAAAAAAAAAAAAGACCAGTGCTTTGTGTCGCTCTCAGAAATTAATACTGGGGGTGGGGTTTTGTGACTCCTCTAGTGATTGATACCAGGAGTGGGGTTCATGGATGTGAAGGTGACTCCTGGGATTGGAGGTAGAATAAGGATGAGGCCTTGCTCTGTCCTATATGGAGAACCGTGGTGGGTGGGAGCAGGTAACTCAGCCACTGCCACCTGGGTCATCCCACTGTAATTGCTGTGTTCAAGGACACTCAGGAAAAAGGAAATACCTCCTAGTTCTAGATCACCTGGTAAAGCAAAAGCAGGGTGTAACGTCAATCCTTCTGCTACTGTGTAACCTACATGTGATGTAGCCTATCTCTCACCTAAGACTGATGCTGTAGGACAGAGGGGGCGTCTCAGGAACATGTGCCACGCATTGGTGCAGGAAGTCTGAACTTCATCCTGCCACTTCCCTTAGAGTGTCTTCCCTGTCTAAGTGGCCACCCCACCCCACTGAGAGCCCTAAACGCTACTGGAAACCAGAGTCCGGGATTTTAGCAGCCTCTTGTGCATGGGAGGCACCGGGACAATGGGGGTCATAGAGGAAATGGGCCAGACACTTCCAACATTGCCAGTATAGGATTCCCCATTCAGAGAACTCTATCTATATTCTTCAAGTCTCTCTGGCTCCCCTGCCTGTCTTCACAGCCCAGAGGATGCAAGGCCAAGGCAGCTGTGTGCCTAGAACTAGCGTGAGCCATACTGCACAGCTGACGGCAGTGCAGAATTACATTGGGAGCTATGGGCCATGAGTTCGTGCTCTAGAAAGATTAAGGGCTGCCGTGTGGACACCCCACCACATCTGCCCGTGATGGCTGTTCTTCACTGTCAAGTCAACTAAATTTAGAATCACCTAGGCGCTAGGTGTAGGTGGTTCATCTTTATCATTTCAGTACCTAGGGGACTGAGCTAGGAGGATTGCTGTGAGTTTAAGGTCAGCCTGGGTTACATATGGAGTTCCAGGTCAGTCTGTGCTACAGAGTGAGACCCTATATCAAAATGCAAAACAAGGGGCTGGGGGTGGCTCAGTCAGTGAAGCATTTGCACTGCAAGCACAGAGGAGCCTCAGTTCAATCTCCAGACCAATATAAAAATAGCCAAGCATAATGGTGCACACTTGTAATCTAAGCACCCACAGACCTACTCAGGCTGGCCCACTTGGTGGGTTCAAGGCCAATAAGAGAGCCTGTCTCAAAAAGTTAAAAGGTATGTGCCAGCAGTTAAGAAAACTTGCTGTTCTTGAACTGGGTTTAATTCCTAGCACCCACATGGTGGCTCACAACCACCTGTAACTCCAGTTCCAGGGGATCGAACAGCCTCTTTTGGCCTCTATGGGCACCAGCAGGTATATGGTGCACAGACATACATGCAAGTAAAATATTTAGACAAATAAAATAAAATAAATGAAAAGTGGATGGCTCTTAAAGAGCTCTCTGACTTTCAAATGCATACACTCACATGCACACACACATACACACACGTGAATACATGCACGCATGCACACATATGTGCTCCCGCACACATTCACGCATACACACCAGCAGCAGCAAAAGCCCAGGAGCCTGAGGCACACCTCTGTGTATGTGATGGCATTTCCAGAGAGGATTCACGGAGTAGGGAGGACCCACCCTGGCCAGAATGCAATGAAAGAAGAGAGGCAGCTAACACCAGCATCCCCAGGATCTTCTGCATCCTGGTCAGCCATGCTGTCTGTGCTGCTGTGCCCACGGCCCTTTGCTATGATGTGAATCTTCCTTCTTTGTTTCCACCAGGAATTTGGTCATGGCAATGTAGAAGTTAATGAATATGTCACATGACCAAACTTAAAAAAACAAACAAACAAAAAATCCTAAGTACTAAGGTTTCAGGGAGCTTCTCCGGTGGGCAATGTGTCACATACCAATGGTGGGAGAATTAAAGGTGACCTGTGACCTCACAGAGGACACGCTGGACAGTCATCCTGGTGTCTCCTGTACTCTGCATCCTCCCCCGCCAGCACCCCTGCTTTTGGCTAGTTTAGTCCTAGAGCTAGGTATGATGGTTCACAGCTGTGATCCTGGGAGACTGAGGCGGGAGGACTCAAGTTTAAGACCAACCTGGGCTCCATAAGGCCCTATCTGGTCCTCAACCCTCCCTCACCTTAAAAAAAAAGAGGGAAATAATCAGATTCCTGATTCCTGAAGGGGATATTTGGTGGTCATAATTAGGGAGGAGGAGGCCAACGAACTCCAAGGTCAGGGGTTAGATGGACCAAACACACAACTATTTCTCCCATTTCAAAGGTTTGGGGACAGAGCAGCAGCAGGCAAGATTCATAAGGGGCGGAACACTGAGCAGCCTGCTCTGACCTTCCCAGAGTCGTTGCTGCTTGGAGGTGCAAGGCAGTGGCCAGTTGGGACAACTGGGGTTCTGACCTGCATCCGGACCCCGGGGATAGCCTCTGATTCGCAGTTCGTTGAACTCTTGGCACCTATCATTCGTATCAGCATCTCGGACCCGGGCACAGAGGTCTGAGACCAGGATGAGGGCCCGCCGACAGAGGTCATCTTCATAGTCCCCAGACATAGCGGCCACGTGGTCCTACACTTAAGAGTGGGTTGGGAGAGAAGCAGATGGAGCATGGAGAATTGCAGGGAGAAGAGGGACTGGTAAAGGGGCAGAGGTCAGAGGGCAGTGGCTCAGGGACCCGGAGATGGCATTATCAGACAGGTGTTAAGGACATTTCTTGGGATCACCATCCAGTGAGAGGCATCAAGAAGCAAACAGATCAATAGAGCCACAGCAAAAGGCAGGGCACTCTCAGACTTCAAGAACATGCCCCCAGGGGAGCACAGGGAAGTCAGGGCAGGCACTCTGTGAACCAGAGTGGAAGGTGGAGTCAGGCATCCGTAGTGGGCAGCCTGCCGTGGCAGGAAAGCATTTGGGGCAGGTGGAAGAGCTTTGGTGGAAAGCTCAGGGTGGGAAGCTGCTGGGGGGTTGGAGGAAGGAAGAGTCACACGGGGGACAGAAACCCCAAGTTGAGGGAAGGGGAGCTAAGAGGAGAGACAGAGATAAGAGAGAGGTCAGAGTGAAGTCAGGAAATGATGGACACAGAACGTGTAGCATAGGGATTCAGGATGGAGATTCAGGATGGAGAGGCTGGGAGCGGCGTGTACTTCATTATAACCAAGGCATGGTGGAGAGAGAGGGAAAGAGAGAGAGAGAGACGGGGGGGGGGGGAGAAGAAGGGCAGGAGTGTGGGCAGAAATACCTTCCAAAGAGACAGGTAGATCAGAAGAGAGAGGAGATGCTGAATTCCTAGTCCAATAGTCAGACAATGGCTGGAGACCTCAGACACAAGGCAAGAGAAGAGAGTTGGGCACACAGATAGACAAACGCATGGTCAGAAAAAAAGAGAACAGGAGCAAGAGGTGGAGGTGGGAGAGGAGAGAGTGACACAAGGTTTGGGGCTAGACATCAGACATGGGTGGGAAAGGGGGCCTGGAAGGAAAGAACAAGAGCCAGACAGAGTCAGGTGAAGGGACTGCTGAGGAAGACTCCGACTCGGCCAGGGTCAGACTCACCTGTGCTTACCCCTGCCTTGTCCTGGGTGGCAGCCGAGGTGGCGGAGGGCGGTAGCCCATGGGGGTTGCAGGGTGGACGAACCTAGCCGCTGCGGACCGGTCTCCACGCTTGCCAGGTGCAAAGAAGGGGGGCTGGTGTCTGATCTGTGGACCCAAGCCGGGAGGGAAAAAAAAATCAGCTCAAGTTTTGCGTCTTGCCCTACTCGAAGTAGCTGGGCGACCCCAGGTGACCCCAGAGAGGTCCAGCCGCCCCCTTCCACCTCCTGGCCCCCAGCAGCCAGTTAAACGCTTAGGGACTACAACTCCCAGCAGGTCTTGCTGCTAGTGCTACTGCGGTTTCATCGCACCGGAGCTGCAAGGGCTTCTGGGAGTTGAAGTCCTCAATGCATCTCTGGGCTGCAGATGAGTTTTTTTTTTTTTTTTTTTTTTTTTTTTTTTTTTTTGAGGAAGGTGTTGGAAGGGTTAAAATGTCAGGGTCCCAAGACGCTGCAGGAGAGGTGAACGGTGTCCAGGACCTTGAAAGGTCACGTGGCTCTAATCCTTAGGGGGCCATGGAATAGGTCACTGATCCCCATGCCCTGGGAATGGGTGGGCGAGGGGTGGAGTGCACCCAGGTGTTTGGAATCAGGATCCCCCTTTTTCCAGGGCCACGTGCCCCTCCCTCGAGCTGTCACTACAGACTCCAGCTCCCCAGCTTCAGATGCGCCCCTCTACGCACCGACCTCTTCGGGGCCTCCCCCTTGGGATGAGGCTAGGGCGGGGGAGGGGGAGGGGGAGGGGCGGACTCACCGGAGCCGCGGATGCTGCAGCCCAGCGCGTGCACCCGCCCGCCCGCCGCGGTGCCAGCCTGGCTCCTCCCCACACCGGTCGTAGCTCCTCGGCTCCTCCCCCAGGCCTCCCCCTGCTTCAACCCAAGCAACCCAAAAGTCAAAATTGCTGTATCCACAGTGTGCATCTCCCTGGACAATGGCAGCACAGTTCCACCCAGTGCGAGGCCACCTGAGGGACCTAGAAGGCTAGGACTCAGAAAGTCCCAGGCCACAAATACTCTGTTCTCCAGAGAGCCGGACCTCAGGGTTTGCAGTTGAGCAGGAAGGAATTCAAAGCTGGCCACAGGAGGTCTCAGGTTTGAGGTAGAACCACAGGCACTAGATTTGAATCCTGCCATGGAGCCCTTGAGACTCGAAGCATCCCAAATCCTGATGTCCAGCAAAATACAATGAAATTACTCCTTAGGGACGTAGTTTCAGAAGCCAGCCCATGTCCATCAAGCGCTGGCACCAAGCAGGTACTAACAACTACTTAAGGGCAGAAAGCATTGGGTTTTGCCGTATGAATACCAGCTAATGATATCAGTTCAGAGCTTTGAAGACATCTGCTCGCGGCATCCTCACTTTGGCAGAGGGATGAGTGCAATCGTATTTTTCCAGTTTCACAGACCAACTGAGGCCCGTAGAGATCCAGTCCCTCCGACGGGGTCCTCATCTGAGGGTTGCCTTGGAGGTCCCTGTCTCACCCATTGCTATTGTCCTCCCTTTTCTTCCAACCAGTTACACAAAATCAACACAACCTCCAAGGGCAAGACTGATGGCTGCCAGGCCTGGTGGCAGAGGTCTCTCATCCCAGTCACTCTGGATGGTGAGGGAAAATAGCAAGTTTCAGGCCAGTTCAAGGCCAGCCTCTGTAGATTAGTGAGACCCTGTGTCAAAATGAAAAGAGGGCTGGGGGTGTAGCTCAGCAGTAGAACCCCTGCCTAGAATCCCCCAGGGAGGAACTGGGGCATTGCTCAGTGCTAGAGCATCTGCCTAGAATCCTGTCCTGTGAGGGACTGGGGGCACTGCTCAACAGTAGAACCCTTGTTTAGTAGAATCTCCCCGTGAGGAGCTTGAACTATAGCCTGGTGAGGAAAATGTTTGCTTAGCATGTCTGAAACCTTGGGCTCAATGCGACCCTTTTAACTAGATTGCCCTCCCCCATTGTAACCTATGCATGCATTTTGCAATCCTCAGAAGCCTCCAGAAAGATTCCTGGCTCCATCCAGGGCCCCACGCTTATGCTTCTAGCTTCCCCTCAGTCCGAGGAAGCTTGCAGGGATGTCTGCCCACCAAAGGTGTGACTGGCCTTAGCGGTTAGTCCCAACCATGCAGCTCAGTCTGACCAGGGTCCATGAGAAATGCATATGTGGGGAGACGCAGACAGTGACACACACACTCAGAAATGTGCACACAGATGGGCTTGCCAGCTCCGCATGACACATTTCCAGAGAAACACTGTGAGTCTGAGGCGGCTCCAGCCTGCCGCGTCAGCTGCAGAAAGAACTAGCCGTCTGTGCGACTCAGGAAAATGCGCTTGTTCAAACGCAAGTTCAGCACACGACGCAACCTGGGGTGGCTTTATTTCTAACTGCCTTAGTTTCCCTCTTTGTAAATGATGAGGATTTTTAAATTAAAACTATTTTTTAGACACAAGATTTACTATAGAACCCAGACTAGATAGGAACTAGAAATCCTCTTGCCCCAGCATCCTGAGTGCTAGAAATACTGACCTGTGCCACTAACCTTCCCCCAAGATGATGATAATTGGTTCACATGTTTGCCTGTGTGCATGCGTGTGTGTGTGTGTCTGTGTGTGAATGCCTACACATGCATGTGCAGGTTTCAGGGTGCTATCTATTTTGTTTTTCGGGGGAAAGGGACTCACCAAGTAGGCTAGACCAGCCAGCTGGCCTGTGAGTCCCACGAATCCATGTGTTTCTGGCATCCAGAGCTGAGATTAAAGGAGGGTGCCACCACCCCTGACTTTTCACGTAAGGGGCTGGGCTTCAAACTCATTTTGAAACACATTAAGCCCTTTGCTAACAGGGTTTCAGTCCAGCCCTGATAATCATAATTTAAATAATCGGATAATACAACATTATTTTGAAGACTAAAGTATCTCGAGTCCTGCCTGCCCAGTGAGGACAGAAGGTGTAGGTCAGTGCTAGAGTAGCTGTATACTCTCAGGGGAGGGCCCGAGGTATGCTTTCGCGGTTAGCTGTTAGTGCTGTCAGAACGAGCGGGGTTATACTTGTGCATTTATTCCTTAGTGGCACTGGCAGGTGAGGAAATGGAGGCCCTAGAGGGCAAGTACTCACCTCACACAGACGGCCACTAGTTAATGTGAAAGTCACTTTGGGCCTGCAGCTGGAACCTTGATTTGCATCCAGGATGTTAGAGGACCTTGGGTGTGAAGCCCGGGAACCAGGAAACAGAGTGAGCTGGCTGTCTTCATCCTACTTGATTCACAGAAGAGGAAGTAATACAGTGCAGCGGTTCTTTCCAGGGAGACAAGGCGGCCTAGTGGGTGAAGGGGTTTGCCACCAAGCCTGATGGTCTGAGTCTGATCCCCAGGGCTCACGCGGTGGAAGGAGAGAACCGACATCCCCTGGAGAGGCATTTCAATTGTATTCTAATAAATAGACTGCCTGAAGATCTGAGGTCACTCTCACAGACCAGATCATGGTAACACACTCCTTTAATCCCAGTAGCCACACTAGTTGCCATAGAAATCAGGTGCCGCATGCTTTAATCCCAGTGGTGCACACCTTTAATCCCAGCCCCAGAGAGGATTATAAAACGGGGCCAGACAGCTCTCAGACAGTCTCCTTCTGAGATTCTGGGAGGCAGGATCACCATTTCAGACTGAGGTCGAGGCAAGAGCCAGTGGCTGACTGTTTTCCTTTTTGAGTCTTCAGGTTGAACCCCAATTTCTCTCTCAGAGTTTTTATTAATCATGCTCAATCCCCAAGTTATCCTCTGATCTACACGTGTGTGCCGTGGCATGGGTGTGTACACACACAGAGAAGATACAATGAGGAAAATATTTTTTCAAATTAAAAAGCTGACATTGAGAGTACTGACTAAGGACACAGACAAGGACCACCTTGGGGCTGCGCAGGAAAGTCCATGGCACCCAGTGCTGAGAAGAATGTCAAGGGAAGCTTCTGGATGCACGAGCTGATCTCAGGGGAACAGTGGGGCTTAGAGTAGGAAAAGATGGAGGGAGGAGGCTGCGGGGGTTTGAATGAGAATAGTCCCCGGGCTCATATGTTTGAGTTCTTGGTCCCCAGTTAGTGAAACTGTTTGAAAAGGATTAGGAAGTGGCCACGTTGGAGTAGCTGTTGCCTTGTTGGATGAGGAAAGTCACTGAGGGTGGGCTTTAAGCTTTCAAAGGTCCACATCAGACTCAGTCTTCCCCTCTCCGCCTGCAGCTTGTGGATAAGATGTGAGTTCCCAGCCTCTCCTCCAGAGCTGTGCCCACCTGACTGCTGCTCTCGCCATGATGGAAGCGAAAGCAAGACCCCAAGTAAGTGCACAGCACTTCACATAGCAGAACAATACTTGGCGGAGGAGAGGGGCTGGGCCAGTCAGAGAGGATGGTATCACGCGGCTCTTTCATTCTCTGATGTCCACACTGCCTGGGACGGTGCCTGGCACATCACAGATACTCACCAAACTGAACAAATGGATGAACAAGCTGCCGTGAAGGTGAATAAAGAAGAAATGGGTGGGTGAATGGTGTGATGGTTTGAATGAATGAGAACTGTCCCCCACAATGTCATGCGTTTGAAATCCTGGTCTTGAGAACTGTTCCCCACAATGTCACACATTTGAACTCCTGGTCCTGGTTGGTGGTGTTGCAGAATCTTTTGGAGATAGAGTCTTGCTGTAGGAAGTAGGCTACTCACTCAAGGTGGGCTTTCCAGTTCCCTCTTTCTGCTTCCTCTTTGTAGCTAAAGATGAGACCTCTCGGCTTCCTGCTCTGACTGCCTTCTATCCTGTCTCCTCAGCCATTATGGACTTCCCCTCCAGAATCAGAAGCCCAAACAAACTTTTCTGTAAGTTGCTTTTATCCATGGTGTTTTATCCCAGCAATAGAAAAGTAGCTAACACAGATGGAGGAATGGAGAGACGGATAGCACTTGGGTGTCTGGCTGAAGGACAGTGGAGGGAAGGACTGATGGATGATTGAAGACTGGAGAGAGGAATGAGGGGTGGATGATGGGTTTATGGAGGCTATCGGAAGAGTAAATGATGGGGTAGTGGGTGAACAAGTGAACAAATTTGCACAAACCCCTTTGTTTTCCTTCCTACAACTTCCTGAGGTATTCCCTTCTCCCACCCATTTCTGCCTACCTGCTGGTGCCACACAACACCACCTGAAAAAGCAGTACTTGAGGTGGACCAGGATAGGCCCTAGGATTCAGAGAGAAGTCATAGAGATCCACACACAGCCCTGTCCACAGATAGATGCCCATGTTCTCTCCCAGTGCTCAGTAGCAAGAGTTGACCCCAGAAAGAGGTCAGCCAAGTTGCCAGGGTTTGTGTAGAAGCAAGTGGGAAAGGAAACCCTCCAAACAGGGCTGCAGCCAGTGCAGCCATGGGAAAGGAAACCCTCCAGACAGGGCTGCAGCCAGCCTTGCTGCAGTACTGACATCATTTGTGGAACTGGAGAAAATGCTGATGCAGGAATGTGGGCTCTGGGCTGGTGGCCAAGGGCTGCTGATGGCCTGAGAGAGGTAGCAAGAGTGGCAGAGAGAAGTGGCTGGCAGCTTGGCAGAGGCGTCAGCTAGGGAACAGAGACACAGAGCAATAGAGATGAAGAGAGAGGAGAGGGGGAAGATAGAGGGAGAGACGCATTAGGTAGAGATTACAGGACACACAGAAAGAGGCAGGGACACAGAGAATGACAAAGATGCAGAAAATTGGGGTGAAGCTTGGTGATTCAAATTCAGAAAGAGCTGAATGTGGGAGGCATGGATGTGGGAGAGGCTCATGGGACCCCTTCCCTCACCTGAGGGGTTCTGGGTCAATGGTTATTGGTTGAGGCGAAGCCATTTTTCTTCAGTAGTGTAGCTACTGGCAAATTGTGCTCTAGTAAATAACTATACCCATGCTCATACAAGCAATTCTAACTAAACTCAATAGGTTATGTTTCCAGGAGTTTCTGTCCCACCCTGTCCCGCAGTTGTTCAGTCCCAAAGAAACACACAAAGGTCTACATTAATTATAAACTGGTTGGCCTAGTAGCTCAGGCTTCTTTTTTTTATAAATATTTATTTATTATATTATGTGTATAGCATTCCTTCCACGTGTGCCTGCAAACCAGAAGGGGGGCGCCAGGTCTCATTATAGATGGCTGTAAGCCACCACATGGTTGCTAGGAATTGAACTCAGGACCTCTGGAAGAGCAGTCAGTGCTCTTAACCTCTGAGCCATCTCTCCAGCCCTAGCTCAGGCTTCTTATTAACTCTTTCTTACATCTTACATTAATCCATAATTCTTGTGTTAGCCACGTGGCTTGGTCCCTTTTATTAGTGAGGCATTCTCATCTTGCTTACTCTGTGTCTGGGATACAACTGCTGCAGACTGAGTCTTTCCTCTTCCCAGAATTCTCTTATTCTGGTTGCCCCACCTCCATTTCCTGCCTGGCTACTGGCCAATCAGTGTTTTATTAAAATAATACAACTGATAAATCTTTACAGGATACAAGATCATTGTCCCACAGCAGAGTTAATTAAAAAAAAAAAAGACAGGAAAGAGGGAGGGGGAAGGTATTTGGAAGAAGACTTACAGAAAGATTGGGCAGGAAATAAGAGCCGTGAATGGAAGCCAGAAAGGACAACTGTAGCACGATTACCAAAAATCTTTGGGGGTTCAACCTGAAGGTCAGAAAACCAAAACAGCCAGTCACTGACTCTTACCTCTACCTCAGTCCAAATTGGTGATCTGGCCTTCAGGAATCCTCAGAATGAGACTGACTGAGAGTTGTCCCTTCTCATCTTATATTCCCCTCTAACGCTGGGATTAAAAGTGTGAACCACTACCTCCTGGTTTCTCTGGCATGCTAGTGTGGCTATGGGGATTAAAGGTGTGGGTTACCACTGCCTGGTCTAAGGCTGATCAAGGCGGCTGTTTTACTCTCTGATCTTCAAGCGATCTTTATTTATTAAAATACAAAAGAAATATCACTATATTTCCCCTTTGAATAAAATTAAAAAGGCTATAACTAATATAAGAAACACTATATACAATAAATACAATGACTTTATACAATCTATATAGAAAATAAATACATCAACAATGTCCAGTCCATTTGCATTTGACAAATTCAGAGAAAATACTCCATATCTATCCTATCTTGGTGAATCCAAAGTCTTGTACCTAATTTACTATCCATCATAACTTGCTTTTTGTGTCAGATAAACATGGAAAACTATATCTAGTCTTCAACTCCCTCAGAGACCCAAGAAGGAAATAATATTAACTGAGTAAGCAGAGAGTGTGAGCAAGCAACTTCCAAAAATAAAAAATGTGAGAAATGACAGAAACAGCTGGCTGCCTGGACAGTGGCCCAAAGTTCCTCTGTAATGTTGGGGCATCCATCTTCAGCCTAAAGCCCTAGAATATCAGACAGACTTTTCTGTGAGACAGGATATTCTGAAGGGCTGTCCCTCCTTTTCTTGACAATGTTTGGCAGTTCCTCTCTTTGTGTCCTGCTTGTCCAATTAGGACAGAATACTGTCAGCAGTTGAGGCAGGGGCATTTTCTTGCCCAGTGACTTACTTTTGCCACAAAGAAAGTGAACTCCATGTGGAGTTTCTTTGATACCCATTTTTCTCTGTGGTAGATTGGTGCTGCCAGGAGCAGACATGCCTTGTGGTCATAAAAAGAGCCTCTGTTATTAAAACATCTTAAATGCCATATTCTGTAGATCTCTGAAGTGTTTGAAGATGACCTGTCTATCTAAAAATATATCTTTGTTTGATCGTGAAAACATAGATAATGTGACTACAAGTTTGGTTTTAATAGGTGACTAATTACTAACCTGTATTTCCTTACTATTCTAAACAGTTGGTAACGATAAGTTTCAAGAACTAGAAATTTGAATTACATTGTTAAATGAGTAGAAATGTATGTATAGCATGTTCTAACAAAATTAATCTCAAATTTGTATCAATATAGAGAATTTATATATAATCATATGTAAAACATTTAAAATAGTAGTCACTTTATAAAAGTAGATTCAATAGTCTACCTTTTCATCTTATATCTAGAGCCTCCTTTTTTCTTTTCAGAGTATATTCAATAATCTATCCTTTTATTCTATCATATCTATATTCCACTTTTTTAATATTTATTTATTTTGTATACAATATTCTGTCTGTGTGTATGACTGCAGGCCAGAAGAGGGCACCAGACCCTGTTACAGATGGTTGTGAGCCACCATGTGGTTGCTGGGAATTGAACTCAGGACCTTTGGAAGAGCAGGCAATGCTCTTAACCTCTGAGCCATCTCTCCAGCTCTATTCCACTTTTTTTTATTTTCAAAACAAGAACCTTGAAACTAATCTCCTTTGTTTAGCATTTTTCCTGACCATTACCAAAAACAACTTGTAACCAATCCCCTTCAAACAATGACAAATATCCATATTCTATTCAACAACCAAAAATCAACCACCACACTGGAGACAGAAGTTTCTGTCCCACCCAGTCCCAGAGTCATTCAGTCCCAAATAAACACACAGAGGCTTATATTAATGATAAACAGTTTAGCCTCTGGCTCAGGCTTATTACTAACTAGCACTTTAATTTAAGTTAACCAATAATTCTTATTTATATTTAGCCATGTGGCTTGGTATCTTTTCTCAGTGAGGCATTCTTATCTTACTTCCTCTGTGCCTGGGTTGCAACTGACTTTCTGTATTTTCTCTTTCCAGAATTCTCCTAGTCTGGTTGCCCCACCTCTACTTTCTTCCTGGCTACTAGCCAATCAGCATTTAATAAATGAATACAAATGACAAATCTTTACAGTGTATAAAAACATTATCCCACAGCATATCCCCTCTTTTTCTTTTCAAAACAAAATCCCTGAATCTAATCTCCTTTGTTTAGCTTTTTTCCTGACCATGATCCATAACAACTTGTAACCAACACACTAAACAAAGACAAACATCTATAATCCATTATTTTGGGGAATGCAGGCATAGTTTTCTAAGCTTCATCCTGCTGATTGTGGGTGCTGGTAATTTTATGGGGACCCAAAGAAAATTTAGGATTATGCTTAAGTTCTGACTGGAGTATTCTGTGAGGTTGGAACATCTCAGCAGCAGTCTTGAAACTGGTCTGGATGCAGAACTCGGAGAAAACTGCAGCACAGGTGCTCTAAAACATTGGATCATCTGAGCCGTCCACTCCTACTGGAGATTTTTCAGGGGGTCTTCCTTGATCAAACCTCATTTTTCTTGACTGAGAATAAATCCACAGTCTCTCTTTTCCTGTTCAACTTTGCTTAAATTTTCTGATTTGCAACCTGCCTCTTCTGATTTACTTCTATCAGTATAGAATATAGGGGCTTGGGTTATTGGTGTGTCCTGTACAGTGTGAGGAAGGATCCAATTAGTTCTCTTTATAAATTGAATTCTCTCACTTTTGGATCGTTGTTCTTAATCTCTCCCAAAAAAACATTACAAGCTTTCTGCCAGAGTTTGCTTTCTTCCCATAACTTGCCAATTTCATCATTATTAAAAGATACTATAATCTCTGCTGGGTCTATTCCTGCTAATTGACAAAGTCCTAATTTACCTTTTAGAACTAACTCAGAGACTTTTTCCAAGTAAGTTTTCAATAGTTAATTCTTTATGTGGTAAAAAGATCCATTCTAAGATAATATCTTCCCTCTGCATTAAAATTCCTGTAGGAGAATGTTTGGAGGGTAACATGACCAGAATGTAGTTACGATTCAGATCCACATGATCCACATGTGCTTTCTGTAATTTCTCTTTAATCAAAGCCAGTTCTCTGCCAGCTTCAGCTGATAATTTCCTGGGACTATTTAAGGCCTTGTCACCATCTAAGATTTTGTTTAAATATATTAGAAGCTATCCCAATAGTCGGCTGGAGATGGGAAATGTGACCTAGCAATCTTTGGAAGTCATTAAGAGTTTGTAATCGATCTCTCCTAATTTGTACCTTTAGGGGGTCTAATTTTTTTGGCAAACCTATTTTATAACTTAAATAATTACTAAGATCTCCTTTTTGTATTTTTTTTTCTGGAACAATTTATAATCCCCAACAAGAAAAATGTTTCTTTACCTCTTCAAACATTCTTTCTAAAGTATTTACATATGAACCAGATAGTAAAATGTCGTCCATGTAATGGTAAACTTCAAATTCAGGAAATTGCTTATGTACCATTTCCAATGGCTAAGTTACAAAATATTGGCACAGGGTGGGGCTATTTAACATTCTCTATAGGAGAATTCTTTGTTGATATCTCTTAGCAGGCTGAGAATTATTTTAAGTAGGAACCATGAAGGCAAAATTTTCTCTGTCTTTTTCTTGTAAAGGTACAGGGGGGAAACAATCTTTTAAATCAGTAACTTTAAGAGGCCATCTTTTGGCAACAGAGAAGGCGAAGGAATGCCGGACTGTAGAGAGCCCATTGGCCAAATCATCTTATTAACAGCTCTAAGATCTGTTACCGTTCTCCATTTTCCAGATTTCTTTTTCACAACAAATACAGGAGAATGCCAAGAGCTGGTTGATTCTTCAATGTGCTGAGCATCTAGTTGCTCCTGTACCAGCTGTTCTAAAGTCTGCAGTTTCTCTGTTGTTAAAGGCCATTGCTTAACCCATATAGGTTTCTTCGTTAACCATTTTAAAGGTAGGGTCATTGCAATCTCTGAGAGTTTGCCAGTTGTTAGCCTGTGTTTTTGTACAGCCTGAATGGTTGGTGACTTTTTTTTTGTAGTGTCTTATAATATCCTTCCCAGAAACATATATTGGTTTATGGTCTGTTTCTGAGACCGGAGGAATGTTAATCTGGGTATCCCATTGCTGCAGCAGATCACGACCCCACAGATTCACTGCTATATTTGCCACATATGGCCTCAGCCTTCTTCTCTGTCCTTCTGGCCATATGAATTCAACCCATCTCTTTGTTTTTTGTTGTTTGTTTGTTTGAGACAGGGTTTCTCTGTTGCTTTGGAGCCTGTCCTAGTACTAGCTCCTGTAGACCAAGTTGGCCTCGAACTCACAGAGATCTGCCTGTTTCTGCCTCCTGAGTGCTGGGATTAAAGGCATGCACCACCACCACCTGGCCAGTTCTGACAAGTTCTTTAATGGTTTCAAATCTATGAATCATTGTCTTTTCTGAATTTCTTGACCTGTGGATATTTCCTATGATTTTATCAAACCAATTAATCTCTGGTTCCCATCATGCACATATGATCCCAAGTTTTAAAATTTTTCCATTAATGGTATCCTCTCATCTTTAGCGATTATTTGGACGGCGTGCAGAGTGCCTTCAAGGACTGATGTTCTATCTGCTAGCCTGCCATAACTTTTTAACAGAGTTTGATTGTCAGTTCCAACAGTGTGACTCCTTTCAGATACTCTCTCAGTACCATTCTGTAAGATTTCATAACCCGTTGACATGGAGTGAATTTTGCCTGTCAGATTACGATTAACATTTTCAATGGTATAAATCCTTCTGGCCAACGTCTCATTATAGTCTGTAAAGTCTGTATCATTTCTACAAGTTTCTCATTCTTGACTCTGTTAGCAAACCATTTCTTTAAGAATGTATTATGACATATCAAACTAATAGCAGCTCTGGCTAAGAATGTATATATCCCAGGTAGGTCATAGCCCTCTGCTAAAATTCCCTCCACAGTAGAAAGAGAAATTCCTGGGTGGTGATATTATCAGTCATTATCGTATGACTTAGCCCTTTTAAAATCCTGGTTCAGATGAGAATTTTAAGGTGTAATAGCAATATGAGCCAGTAGGTGTCACAGTTACATTACTAAAGCAATCCAGAGACCTTGGAGCTCTGGTCTTAGTTGTTCTGAAGTCACAAACCTGGGAATTTTCTAAGCAGAACTCAAAACTCATACTGAAGGGATTTTTGCTAAAGATCTGCCAATCAGAGCAGCTGTGCAGCAGGCATGGTGGGCTGTGGGAGACAAGGGAAGCTGCAGAGCCACAGTAAGTCATGGTAGCTGCATGGGAGGCGCAAGAAGGCTTGGTAGCAAGCTGCAGGAACCATAGGAGTCACAGAAAGCTATGGTGGGGGGGGCACAGGAGGCTGTATGGGTGCTGTGTGGGCCAGCAGCAAGCCGTGGATGCCATGGGAAGCTGTGGGTGGGTGAATGGGCAGGGCAGAAGAGGAGCCTAAGCCCGGGCAGATGGGAGCTGGGAGTACTAGTTTTTCTCTGGAACTCAGGTGGCTAGGTTTGGGTCTAACTCTGGTCTCTGCTGGGGGGAGGAAGGAGATGAGAAAAATCCTCAGGGAAATAGCCTCAGGTATTGCAAGGTGAGGCTGCCAGGCTAGCTTAGTCTGAAATAACCACACAGAAATTGTATTAATTAAATCACTGCTTGGCCATTAGCTCTAACTTGTTTTTGTTTTGTTTTGAATTTCTTTTGAGACAGGGTTTCTCCGTAGCTTTTTGGTTCCTGTCCTGGAACTACCTCTTGTAGCCCAGGCTGGCCTCGAACTCACAGAGATCCGCCTGCCTCTGCCTCCCGAGTGCTGGGATTAAAGGCATGCGCTACCACCGCCCGGCTTAGCTCTAACTTGTTATTGGCTGACTCTTACCTATTAGTTTAACCCATCTCCATTAATCTGTGTATCGCCACGTGGCAGAGTCTTACGGGAGATTCTAACCAGCATCCATCTCAGGTGGAGGATCCATGGCTTCTCTGACTCTGCCCTTCTTCCTCCCAGCATTCAGTTGTTTTCTCTGCCTACCTAAGTTCTGTCCTATCAACTAGGCCAAGGCAGTTCTTTATTCATTAACCAATGAAAGCAATACACAAACAGAAGTAACTCCTACACTCAGGCAAATTCTTTTGTGGATTCATGCTCCAAATATTGGGTGTCAAATGTAGCATGATTAATAGAAATCCAGAGACAGATATTGGGGTTCAACCTGAAGGTCAGAAAAGTTAAACAGTCTTACCTCTTACCTCTACCTCAGTCTGAAATGGTTAGCCTGTCTCCCTTCTTATATTCCTCTCTAGGGCTGGGATTGAAAATATCCACCACTACCTGCCTAGTTTCTAAGCCAAACTACTGTGGCTACTGGGTTAAAGGTGTGTGTCACCACTGCCTCGTCTGTAAGGCTGATCAGGGTGGCTGTTTTACTCTCTGATCTTCAGGAGAGCTTTATTTATTAAAATACAAATGTGTATATCTGATTTTACTCATTTAAGAACTTAGGCTGGGTTCCACAGAGACAGAGACAGAAAAAGAGAGGGAGGACAACATGGTTTGGAGGATTGATAGTTGTAGCTACTCTTCTGTTGCTGGGACCAAACGCAGCTTAGGGGAGGGAAGGGCTTATTCGACTCACACTTCCAGGGCACAGCCGTCCTTGAGGGAAGCCAGGAACCTGAGGGCAGGAACCATGGAGGAAAATTACTTTCTAGCTTGCTTGTTACCCATGCCTCTCCTTGGCTATCTTTCTTATAAATTCCAGGTCTACCTGTCTATGGAATGGTCCTACCCACTGTGAGCTGGGTCCTGCAATAGCCATTAACAATCCAGGAAGTCCCAACAGATGTGCCTACAGGCTAAGCTGCGCTAGGAGATTCCTCAGAGGAGGCTTCTCTCAGATAGCTCTCAGCTGTGTGGAGTTGACAGTCAAAGTGAGCCTGGACAGAGGCCGTCCACTGAGTCCTTGTCACTAGCGAGAGACGAGGGAAAAGGCATTTA
Source organism: Alexandromys fortis (assembly GCF_014885135.2). Taxonomy (NCBI): domain Eukaryota; kingdom Metazoa; phylum Chordata; class Mammalia; order Rodentia; family Cricetidae; genus Alexandromys; species Alexandromys fortis. The sequence continues at coordinate 1,917,909 of NW_026068073.1, forward strand.
ACACTTGATCCCCAGTTTGAAAAGCGTGTCTCTCGGGGCAGACTATGGGACTTCAAAGGGAGCCATTCCCAGCTTGCTCTGTGTCCTGCTTGTGGTTATGATGTGAGCTTTCAGCTTGCTGTTCCTGCAGCCTCCATTGATTCTCATCCCTTTGCAACTCTAAGGCCAAGTAAACCTTTTCTTGTATAAGTCGCCTTGGTAATGGTGTTGATCACAGCAACAAAGAGTGGGTCACCCAGGCCGCACAGAATTCCAGGCCAACCTGCTTGGTCTCACAAGGACCAGGAAGGGTCAGTCCACTGGGCTGGGCTGCACTGTGAGACACAGAAGTGCACTCATTCACTCAGTCAGTGTGCACGCCTACACCCTGAGGGCTTCCGCAGTCAGTGCTGCTCCTTGTCCTACAGAGATGGGATTGAAGAAGGCAGCTTAATGATACTTATTTTGAAATTCTCCGGTTGTGGGTTTTGTTAAGAAAAAAAAAATCCTAAAAGGGGGCAGCTCCGCCAACGCAAGAAATCCAATTAGGTCAGATCAACCCAAATCAAAATGCCCATCGTTTTATTAAGTACAGCACTCTCAGGCATGGTGGGGTGGGGGGGGGGAGGAGAGAGCCTATGCAGGGAGCCTATGCAAACCAGGAACCTTGTGTTTCTCCTCTGGGAGCTCACTCAAATACCCTGTGGGAGTGGTGCTGACCCCCCAGGGAGGGGTCAGGACCTGGCATGCTGGGATTTGGAGTCCAGACTAATGCAACTCCCAAGACAGGGGCTGGGGGCTACGCTCCAGACTTAACAGGTTTCTCTGCCAATGCCTCCCAACCTCCCTCCCTCCTTTCCTCCCTCCCTCTCTCTCTGAAAGAACACTGAAATTCATAGCCACAGAAGATTGTTTGAGACCACTGAAGTATGGACTTTTTTTTTTTAATTGCCAGTAACAGCCAGGCATAGTGGGGCATGACTTTAATCCTGGCACTCAGGAGGCAGAAGCAGGCTGACTGTGAGTTCGAGGTCAGCCTGATCTACATAGTAAGTTCCAGTGATACATGGTGAGCCCTGTCCTGAAAAAAAAAAAAAAAAAAAAAAAAAAAAAAACCTCTTGTTAGCATCCCCCACTTCCACAGCTCCTGTCCACAGGGGCCGGTGGAAGAGCTCTTCCCCCCCCCCCATACCTTCATCTCATTAAACCCCTCACCTAAGTCTGCCTATCTGGCATATTTGTCTGTCTCTCACCCACCGTGGGCTCTCACCGGCTGCCAAAGTCCCTCTCGGACAGAATCAAAACACCTCCCCAAACAAAACCAGCTAGACTGACGGAAGTTTGTTTCTCAGTTCCTAACAGGGAATTGCGACCTTCAGACATAGCCAATCACCGGAAAGCTGGCTGTCTTCCCCTCCACCTGTCTTTGCTCCAAGCAAGTTCTGTACCTGCAAGGTGGTGGCACACTGGCTACCGCCACTTAGAGAAAGAGAATGAGACTCTAGCTTTGGTTACAGAATCTGGATTGAAAAAAAAAAAAAGAATCTGGATTGATCTGTACACTCAGAAAGCAGTCAGCAGAGACAACACAACAGAGACCTCCTGGGAGGGGAGAGCAGGGATTCCAGCCTCAGGGTTTCTGCTAGAGAGGCAAACTGTGGGGGGGGGGGGGTGTTAAGAGGGTGATACAAGATACAAAGAGGGAGCCTGGGGGCCAGAGACAAAACTTCCCTGACGGCCTAACTGGGCACCTGCCTGCATAAAGCCTCCGGTCCTGGCCCTCAGTTCCACTTTTCCCACATTCAGGAATATGAACCCCAGCCCGGCTTCCCCTCTAGCGGCACCATGGTAACCAGGCCCAGCCTAACGTTCCCTCCCCCCTCCCCCCCCAGAGAACTCTGTTTGTCTCCAGGTACCTAGTCGGGGATGAACAGAGGGCAAGTGGGCACAGACAGGGAATGAGAGAGGGGCGGGGTGGGGCGGCAGGGGGATGGAGCCAGAAGTAGCTATGGAAGAGAGACTGAGGATTCAATCTGGGAGAAGGGGAAGGGGAAGTAGAGAGGCTCAGAGAGGGTGACAGGGTTGGGGAGAGACTCCAAAGGATGAAGAGGGGGCAATCTGGGGGGCTAGGGAGCTGTTGGGGAGGCTGAAGGAGAAGGCTGGGGAGATGGAGGGAGAGACCAGTGAGGAGGGGAAGAGGAGAGAGTCTTCTGGGAGAAATGTAGAGGACAGCTGGGGCGTGGGGTTGGGAGGGAGGCAGGCAGAGAAGTTGGGGGAAAACCGAAGACAGGGATGGGGCAGGAGGGGTGGAGAGACCAGAAGACGGGGAGAGACGGGGAAGGAAGTAGACTGGGGCGCACACCGAGTCCCCGAGGTTAGGGGAACGCGCGTGTCCTTGTGGTCTCAGCCTTCCAGTTCCGTGTTTGTCCCACGTGGTTTCAAAGAGCAAGAAGCAGGAGCCGACGGAAAGTGCTGGGGTGTGTGGTCCAGTGTGAACACGCCGCCCCATCTCCCTGGACCTCCTCCGACCCGCCTCTCCAGGATGCAGTCAGGGGTGGAGCCACTCAGCTCCCCAAACCTGGCCGGCCACGGCTTGCACAGGGAGGCAGGTGAGCAGGCCTGGGGGGCAGGCGAACCGGCTTTCCTGCACAGTTGGTCCTCGAGCTTCGAACTACATTTCCCAGGAGCCCCTGGTTGAGAATCTGGGTATAGAAGAACTACATTGCCCTTGGGACTCTGCAAGTCTCTCGCCAGTGGGGTAAGCCCCAAAGTACATCTCTCAGAGGACTTTGCAATTCCCCGGGCTCTTAACTACTTTTCCTAGGAGGCTTCCTAGCTAATAGTCTGGAGTCAAAACTACATTTCCCAGGAGACTTTGCAGGGCCCTAGCCAAGACGCTGGACTACGAACTACATTTATCATAGGACTCTGCAGGTCCCTGGCTAATATTCTGAGTCCAGAACCACATTTTCCACCAGCCTCTGCAGTTACCAGGCTAATTAATAGTCTTTTTACATGAAGTTCTGTCGCGCACAGAACGCTACTTCTGGGCCCAAACCTATGTTTCCCATGAGACACAGCAGTTCCCTAGCTAATACTCTGTGTTTAGAACTCATTTTCCCATCACCCTCTGCAGTTCTCTGACAGATACCCTCGGTTTACAAATAATTTACCTTGAAATGCTGCAGTGTCCTGGCTTACATTTCTGAGCCCAGAATTTCATGAGCCTCCCGGGCCTCGACTATGCCTCTGAGTTCATTTCTTTCCTAGATGCCTTCACTCCTTGGCCTTGCAGAATAGTTTACCGTCTTCCTGTCTTCAGTCCCTGTTCTTTATTTTCAGATGGCCCCACCACCAACCCAGATGCTGAAACAGACCCCAGATGCCAACCTTTCACTCCTGCACCCCCCATCCTTGTCTTACTGACTTCTGGCTATGTCTGGTTCTTTTCTCTGCCATAGTTCTGACTCCAACAGAGACCTTACCTCCTTGTCGTTAGTCTCTGCTCCACCAGGGGCCAGCCTGGTTCCAGGGAGTCTTTCTAATATACACCCAGACCATCGCTGCCTCTTGCTCAAGTCAGCCCCAGGCTTGCAACCCCTGTCAGCACAGTTCACCCGCTTCCCAGTAAGACTCTGCATGGCTATAAATAGTAACAAGAATAGAAATGGCGTTGTCCTACACAAAAAGCAGGGATTAAATTTAGTGACACCATCAGGGAGCCAGTTCCCTTCACCTCCCAAGGTTCTAATCTGAGATACATTTCCTTGGTACACCAGCTCGCCTTCCTCATGGTCACAAGGCCATAGTTTCAATGTCATTTCCAGAAGTCTTCATTCAGAGAGCTCCCGTGATGTCCTCTTCTCCCATCTCAGCTAACACTCAGTTGCCCACCTCATCCTACCTAGCAAGAGGAACAACATGACCTTATTATTCCACTCTAGGGTTTCAGCTCAAGCTGCACCCATGGCTCATTTAACAAAAATCTCTGCCACTAGGGCTCAGGCAGTCCTGGGTTTTCAATGGTTACCAGGTGGTGCTGACAAGCTGTCTGGTTTAACCCTAATGAATATTCCTGAGGATCTGGGAGCAGAACTTTAAACATCAAGACCTGACCCCCCCCATGACCCATTTCCTCCGTCTGGACCCCCCACCTCCAAAAGATCCCATCACTACAAAACAGCGCCCCCAACTAGGTGTCCTGTGTTCAAATGCTTGAGCCAGTGGGAACATTTCATATGCAAACTCCGAACTTGCTAACTTCCTACAGCCTTTCTGTCCCACTGGGGGCCCCACCTCCATTGGGAAGTGGTCTGTGCTAGGCTTGGGAAGGATTTCCTCTCCACTCTGCTAGACTGGGAACTCTCAGGGGAGAAGTGGGTATCAGTCATTTAATACCGTGTTAAGTTTTCTGGTGAGCGAATTCTTTCCAGTGTCCTCCAGGATGCATAGGAAGCCATAGAGATGCTGTTAAGGATTGAAATTCTTGAACCTAGCTAATTAGTAAATACTTTTTCTTTCAATGTTTGGAATCAAACCCAAGGATTTGTGAGTGCTAGGCAGGGCTCCCAGTCCCTCACTGCGGGACTCTAGGCAGGTGCTCTACCACTGAGCCATGTCACCTCATTAGGTGTGGTGGTTTGAATAAGAATGGCTCTCCAAGGCTCATATGTTTGAATGCTTAGTCACCCGGGAGTGGAACTGTTTGAAAGGATTGGTGGGTGTGGCCTTGCTGGTGTTTCTCACGCCAGCCCCATCCCTCTCTGCCCGTGGACTAGGATGCAGCTCTTAGCTCTTAGCTACTCCCCAGTGTCACCGTGCTACCTTGCATTCCTGACACGATGGTAATGGATTAAGCCTCTGAAACTTTGAGCAAGACACTGATTAAGGTTTCCTTGGTCATAGAGCACTGACTAGGGCAGGAGTTGGTGCCAGGGAGCAGGGTACGGCTGTGACAAGCCTGACCAGGCTGCTCAATGAAGGCAAATGGACTTTGGGACTTCAGACTAGAAAAGCAGTTGAGTGCTTTACATGAGGCTTAATGGGCCACACTAGTAGAAACAGGCATGTTGCAGATATTACTTTATTTAATTGTGTAAAGATGTGTTGCGTTTGTTTGTGCTGCATTTGTTTAATGATGTAAAGATGTGTTGCTGTTTACCTTGCCTGCTTAAGGCACCCGATTGGTCTAATAAAAGCTGAACAGCCAATAGTTCGGCAGTGAAGGGATAGGTGGATCTGGCGGGCAGAGAGAATAAGTAGGAGGAGGAATCTAGACTGCAGAAAAAGAGAAGAGAGAATGAGGGAGACACCTGGGGCCAGTTGGCTGTCAGACAGACAGACATGGACAAGTGAAACAAACAGAATGAAAGAAAGGTAAAAAGCCCCAAGCAAAGCCTAAGTGAAGATAAACAGGTTAAAATAAGTTATAAGAGCTAGTGGGACAAGCATAAGATAAGGCTGAACGTTCATAACTAATAAGAAGTATCCATATCGTGATCCAGGAGCTGGTTGGTGGCCAAAAGAATTATGTTACCTTTGTTCCTTAGTCCACATAGGACTAAGGAAGCTAAGAGATAAAGAAACAAACTGGACACGGTTCCTGTACGTGGCTCTGTTGTGCAGTGTCTGAGTATTCTGAGTAGGAACAGCAAGCTAAGTAAAAAATGCTTGTCACAGTGTAGGCACCAACCTCCCAGAGCCGGGGCTGTTAAATGCAGTTCCCGGTTAGACTCAGCTCCCAGTTGAATGCAGCTCTTGGTCAGGCTCTCAGCCATAAAGCTTGGCTTTCGTGGACCTGAGCAGGGCAGAGCCACCCATCACAGCAAAGCTGCTTAGCAGTTTGAGGTTTGGTTCATGCGGTCAGAAAAGTCTAGAGACATGCAATAAAGACGGATCCAGATGGAAAAATCCTCTAAACAGGTTGCAGTGTGTTTAAAAATGTGCATAAAAATGGGTATAGACAGTCATAGAAAAAAATAGTTTATAAATAATAAAGTCTTTAAAGAGAGAGTAAAGGAATATAAAAGAATAAGCCATGTAAAGATGAGAAACTCACCGGGAGTCTGGATCCTGAATGGTGTTGTGTTGACTGCAATGTTTTGACGCTGCACACAGCAGCTTCTGAGAGACAGGACTGTCAAAGGGACTGCTGAACTAAACCAGCCTAGATACTTTAGGCATGCCTTAACTTTAAAATGGAAGTCAGAAAATGTATTGCATTGGGGGAAGAGGCTTTACATTTGTTTTCACAGAAAATGAAAGTTTATAGAGTCCTTCAAAGTGAATAGAGATCAGTTTTGATCAAGGCAGACATCCTGAAAGTCTTTACTACAGATATAAAAAAAATTAAACCAAGAAAACCTGCAAGACCATTGACGTATATACTGGTCTCTACATGGCAGCAGCTTTGAGGCTGGACAACAAATACTACAGCTAGTTTTCCCAGGACTTGACCATTCTCTCAAGTTTCTCAGGGTCCCTACAGGTACCATTACCCCAGACAGTAGGAAATAATTTTAAGAATAGGATGCCCACATTCCCAAGAGGTGGGTTGGGTGGGTTTTGTTCATTCAGTGGGATATGGATGTTTGTCATCATTTAGGGGGGCTGTTTGCAAATTGTTATGGGTCATGATAAGGAAAAAAACTAAGCAAAGAGGTTGGATTCAAGGATTTTTTTCTGAAAAGAAATAGGGGGGCTAGTAATGATAGGATAAAAGGACAGATTATTGAATCTGTTTTAAACTAAAAAGCAACTATTAATCTCAAATATTTTATATTGGTATGAATTTTGTATATTGATGCAAATTTCAGGCTTTTTTGTTTTAACATACTTTATATATGTTTCTACTATTATTTAAGTGATTTTGTATATTGATACGAATTTCAGGTTATTTTTGTTACAACATACTGTATATATGCTTCTACTCTTGTTTAAGGCATTGTACTTAATGCAGTTCATTTTATTTTTTTCTTTTTTAAATTTTTTTATTTTATTAAAAATTTCTGCCTCCTCCCCGCCTTCCATTTCCCTCCCCCTCTCCCCACTCCCCTCCCTCTCCCTCTCCAGTACTAGCAGTCAGGGTTCCCTGCCCTGAGGGAAGTCCAAGGTCCTCCATCCAGGTCTAGGAAGGTGAGCATCCAAACAGGCTAGGCTCCCACGAAGCCAGTACATGCAGTAGGATCAAAACCCCTGCCATTGTCATTGGTTTCTCAGCAGCCCTCATTGTCCACCATGTTCTGAGAGTCTGGTTTTATCCCGTGCTTTTTCAGTCTGAGTCCAGCTGGCCTTGGTGAGCTCCCATTAGATTAGCCACACCGTCTCAGTGGGTGGGTGCACCCCTTGCGGTCCTGACTTCCTTGCTCATGTTCTCCCTCCTTCTGCTCCTCATTTGGACCTTGGGAGCTCAGCCCAATGCTCCAATGTGGGTCTCTGTCTCTATCTCCATCAATTGCCAGATGAAGGTTCTATGGTGATATGCAAGATATTCATCAGTATGACTATAGGATAGGGCCATTTCAGGCTCCCTCTCCTCAGCTGCCCAAGGAACTAGCTGGGGACATCGCCCTGGGCACCTGGGAACCCCTCTAGAGTCAAGTCTCTTGCCAGTCCTAAAATGGCTCCCTTAATTAAGATATGTACTTCCCTGCTCCCATATCCACCCTTCCTTTATCCCAACCATCCCACTCCCCCAAGCTTTCCCCATCCTCCCCTTCTCGCTTTTCTCTCCCCATCTCCCTTTACCCCCATCCCACTCCACCCCAAAGTTCCCAATTTTTTCCCAAATATATGTTTTTCTTTGGGTTCACCTCCTTATTTAGCTTCTCTAGGATCGTGAATTATAGGCTCAATGTCCTTTATGGCTAGAAACCAATTATGAGTGAGTACATCCCATGTTCATCTTTTTGGGTCTGGGTTACCTCACTCAGGATAGTGTTTTCTATTTCCATCCATTTGCTTGCAAAATTCAAGATGTCATTGTTTTTTACCACTGAGTAGTACTCTAATATGTATATATTCCACACTTTCTTCATCCATTCTTCCATTGAAGGGCATCTAGGTTGTTTCCAGGTTCTGGCTATTACAAATAATCCAATGCAGTTCGTTTTAAAACTTTATGGTTATTATAAACCATTTAGGATAATTTAGAAGTGCAGTTTAGTAATTAGTCATCTATAACAATGAAACTTGAAGTTATGTTAGGTATGATTTCAAGAT
>NW_026068073.1:1927933-1934803 GCF_014885135.2 Alexandromys fortis
TGTTTATATATATATTTTGGTTTTTCGAGACAGGGTTGATCTCTGTGGCTTTGGAGCCTGTCCTGGAACTAGCTCTTGTAGACCAGGCTGGTCTCGGACTCACAGAGATCCGCCTGCCTCTGCCTCCTGAGTGCTGGGATTATAAAACTATATTTTTAAATGCAAGACTGCATATATGCTTTCTCTTTGCTCTCCCAAGTCAACATACATTTATAAACACACCATGACTCGTTTAGAGGCTCCTTTTGTCTGAATCTGTTTTGATTGTATATCTCTATCCTTTTTCTGACATATGAGCCTTTAAACTGTGAGTGGCGTATCTGTACTGCGGCTAGCATGAGAGACTGTGGGGGCCTGCCATGCCGCACTGGCAGCTCAAGCTGACAGCCCACAACCAGGAATGCACCTCTGTGCTAAGGCCTGCAAATTAGGAAACTGCTCTTGGTACCATTTCTATTTGTCTAAAACCCTTTTTTAAATGCACATTTTTTAGAGTTTTCTCAGGCTTTATGTGGATGTACGTGTGCCATGTTGGAATGCCATGTGTCGTGTGGTTATTAGTAATCTCTCTCTCTCTCTGTTTCTCAAGACAGAGTTTCTCTGTGTAGCCATGGCTATCCTGGAACTCGTTCTGTAGGCCAGGCTGGCCTCAAACTCAGAGATTATCCTATCTTTGTCTCCCGAGGGCTAGGGTTAAAGGCATGAGCAACCAGTACATCACACTTATGCAGATATATAATGAAAAGGAACAAGTTGGACAAAGAGAAATACAAAATGTACATTTTGAGGAGAAAAGTAGCACCAGTATCTTCTTAGGGTTTCCGTTGCTGTCAAGACACACCATGACTTCAGCAACTCTTATAAAGGGAAATATTTAATTGGGGTGGCTTGTAATTTCAGAGGGTTAGTCTATTGTCATCATGATGGGACATGGTGCCAGCACCATGACTCTCCGCACTCCACCATGCTCCTTGCCGTGATGATAATGAACTAAGCTTCTGAAACCGTAAGCCAGTCCCAATTAAATGCTTTCTCTGATAAGATTTGCCTTGGTCATGGTGTCTTTTCACAGAAATAGAACAGTGACTAAGACACTCGGGGGTTCTAGACAGGGCTGTACCACTGATCCACATGTTCATCCTTTTGTTATTTGAAGCAGGGTCAGTTTGTAGCTCACGCCAATCTTGAATTTTTGATCTCCTTATGTAGCCTTCTGAATAACTGGGATGACAGACTCATCACCGTACCTGACTCTGTGTGTGTGTGTGTGTGTGTGTGCGTGTGTGTGTCTGTGTGTGTGTGTCTGTGTGTGTGTGTGTGTGTGTGTGACTATGTGTGTGCATGTATGACTGTGTGACTGTGTGTGTGCGTGACTGTGTGACTCTGTGTGTGTTTGTGTGTGTCTCTGTGTGACTGTGTGTGTATGTGTATGACTGTGTGACTCTGTGTGTGTGCATGTGTGACTCTGTGTGTGCGTGTGTGATTCTGTGTGTGTGTACATGTGTGGGCAGTGATGGGAAAGCTATGAAAATGTTCTACCACTGAATAAATATACTTTCAGTAATTTATTGCATAATTATAGGGACTAGAAATGCTGTCACAGTTTAGAAAAATCCAATATGTATTTAATATCACATTTCCTGAGAAATCATTCTCATTTTTAACAGGCATTGCCATGCCACATCTTCCAATCATCAAACACTCATTTCTAGGACATTGATTTCCTTCTAAGTCATCAGGATAGAAATGCAGAGAGTTTTAAAACGGAGAGTTTTACCCCATGGCAAAATCAAGACAATAGTTTAATGAACTCACTTGTCCCAGAGATCCCTAGGTGCAATGTGAGCAATGTTTTCCTGATTGTGTTGTGTGGACAGACACCCCACTACACTTGTGTGGACACCCTGCTATAGTTGTGTGGACAGACACCCCACGACATTTGTGTGGACACCCCGCTACAGTTGTGTGGACACCCCGCTGCATTTGTGTGGACAGACACCCCTCTACACTTGTGTGGACAGACACCCCGCTACACTTGTGTGGACGACACCCGCTACACTTGTGTGGACAGACACCCCACTACACTTGTGTGGACACCCTGCTACACTTGTGTAGAAACCCCGCTACACTTGTGTGGACACCCCGCTACACTTGTGTGGACAGACACCCTGCGACATTTGTGTGGACAGACACCCCACGACATTTGTGTGGACCATAAATTGCAGTCACAATATCATTTTTACTAATTTCCCTTTCACCTGTGCCTCCATATTGGTGTGCGTGTGTATCTGTGTGTGTGTGTGTGTGTGTGTGTGTGTGTGTGTAGATCAGAGGTTGACATCTTCAATCACAGGTCACTTTTTTTTGAGACAGGATTGTCTCACTGGCCTGGAGCTCACTGATTCAGTTGGATTGGCTGGCGACTGAGCCCTTCTGTCTCACTTCCCCAGCCCTGGGATTGCAGGCACATACTGACATGCCTGATTTTTACATGAGTTTTGGGAATCATGCTTAAGTATTTATGTCTGCATGGCATCTTAGTTTGTTTTCTGTTGCAGTGACAAAATACCCTGACCCCCCTAAAATTAAGGGAGAATGGGATTATTTGGCTCACAGTTCCAGGGCTGTGACATCGGGGACGTAAAGGCATCAGGAGCGTGAAGCCACTGGTCAGATCACATGCACTGGAAAAGCAGAGAGCAATGAGCCCATGCATACATGCAAGCTGGTGCTCTTCTTGCGGTCTCCATTCTTGCTCATATGGTCGAGGGTCCCATGCCCAGAGAGCAATGCTGCCCACAGTGGGCATGCTTCACAGGATCGGTTCCTACAGACACACCTACAGAACACCCTCACTGGACAGTGCCTTAGCGAGACGTTTTCCAAGACGATTGCAGATTGTATCGCATTGGCTATTAGAAGCGAGTGTCACACAAGGCAAGCACATTACAGACTGAGCCGTCCTCATAGCCCCATCCAAACTGCTAGGAACTTTTAAGGACATATCTACCATGTCATAGTGACAGCTGACAGAATCCACAATTTTTCTAGGAGATTCTCTTATGTAGTACATATTTAGATTCTTATATCTAAATCTTGACATAATCCCTGACTTATGTCCAGCTCTGTTTGCTTGTTTTTGTTCATTTCCAGTTGGTTTGGCCAAGTTAAGACTCAAGCGGTCCCCACAAGGGTTGCAACTCAACCTGGGGCTTTCATGTCTGCACTCAGCACTTGCTGGATGCCCGGGCACATTGAGTGTGAGGTGGAAAAGCTGAGTGTGAGGCCAGCCTGGTCTGCAGAGTGAGTTCTAGGACAGTCAGGGCTGTTCCTCAAAGAAACACTGACTCAAAAAATCCAAAACAAACCAAAACAAAAAAATCAATAAAACACGTTGAGGCTGTGGGCTGGGTATGGTGAGGCACTCAGGAGGTTAAGGCTGGAGGATTGCCATGAGTTCAAGGCCAGCTGGGGCTACAAGACAGCCTGGGCTGTAGATGAGACCCAGCCTTTAAACACCATTAAAAGGGTTGGAGATGGATCAGTCAGCAAAGTGCTTGCCAGGCTTGCATAAGGGCCTAAATTCAATCCCCAGAACCCATGTTAAACAAAACAAAATGGGCAGGAGAGATGGCTTCAGCAATTCCTGCAGAAGGCGCGAGACTGGATCCCAGCACCCACATCAGGCAGCTACCAACCACTTGTTCTTCCAGCTCGGAAGATCTGATGTCCTCTTGTAGCCCCTGCAGGCACTCACATACATGTGGCACACACAGACACAAATAAAATCAGAAATAAATCTTTCACAAACAAAGCAGGTGTGGTGGTGCACACCCGCAACCCCAGCACCGCACAGGCAGAGACGGCAGGTCCCTGGGGCTCAGGGACCGGCCAGCCTAGCCGACTTGGTGAGCTCCAGTCCTGTGAGCGATTCTGTCTCAAAACACAAAGTGGACAGTACCTAACGACTGGTATCTGAGGCTCATCTCCGACCTCCACATACACTGTGTAGCATTGTGGAGTTAGTTTAGTAACTGTGCCTATATGGAGAGCAGATCACAGAGTGTGTGCACATGAGAGACCGTCTGCAGCAGGGAGAGCGGCCATGGCATGAGGAGACATGTACATTACCAGGAAAGTGCTGGCCTAGACCCCCCAGTGAGGGGCTGGGGTCAGGTCTCAGGGAAAGCCCCCGGGGTTAATTCCCAGCTCCACCAGTGAGTCACTGGATACACTCTGGAAAACTTCTGTATTTGAAGCACGACAGAACCTGAAGATGGGAAAGAGGCAAAGGAAGAGATCTTGTTGAAAATGCAGATTCTAGGGGGCTGGAGAGATGGCTCAGAGATTAAGAACATTGCCTGCTCCTCCAAAGGTCCTGAGTTCAATTCCCAGCAACCACATGGTGGCTCACAACCATCTGTAAAGGAGTCTGGTGCCCCCTTCTGGCCTGCAGGCATACACACAGAATATTGTATACATAATAAATAAATAAATATTTTAAAAAAGAAAGAAAATGCAGATTCTAACTAAGCTGGGGTGTTGGTGGAAAGACAGGATAAAAGTGAACAAAAGTAGCCAAGCGTGGTGACCTCCTCCTTTAATCCCAGCACTTGCGAGGATCAGGAAGGTGGATCTCAAGGTCAGCCTGGTCTACAGAGTAAGTTCCCAGGCAGCCAGGGCTGTATAGACCCTGTCTGAGAAAACAAAAACAGCAATACAACAACACAGGATGCAGATTCTAGTCTTGGGTTTGGCTTGGAAGGCTGCCTTCAAACAAGGTCCCCACACTACATCCAGAAGAGTCCACATGCACAAAAGGAGTGTTTTATTTCTGATGCAAGATGGAGTAGCTGGGGCTTCAAGCACAGGATGCTGAGGTGAGATACCAGGAGGGGCTGTTTGATCCTTTCTGTAGTTTCTATGTTGTTTGGTTTGGTTTGGGTTTTAGAGACAGGGTTTCTCGGCATAGCCCTTGCTGTCCTGGAACTCTCTCTGTAGACCATAGTGGCCACAAATTCAAGTTCTTCCAAAGGCCTGTGCCACCACGGCTCAGAAGTTTGTGTGTTGTGGGCAGCTGTGTCTGTTCCCTGTCATGACATAACCTCACAGTGCTCTCATTTCAGTGGGTCTTGCCCCACTGGCCCTGTCTGAAGTTGATGTCAAGGAGCCCTGACTGTCAGGGGCAACTCTTCTCTTTTCTGCTTCGAAACACAATAACATAAAGGAGGCAGACTTTAGTTGATCTTAGAGTGGGTTGAGGGATACTTGAACTCTACAGGACAACTCATAGGCCCAGGATCCTTCTACATTGTTGCTCAGCATATCCTAATATGACTGAAACTAGGCTGCTACTCCATTCACATTCCAGTCCCTCTGAAGAAAGGAACCAAACAGCAAAGACAGTTTCCTCCCTCCTTCCCTGTCCCCCTTCCTTCCTCCCTCCCTCTCTCCCTCCTTTCCTTCCTTCCCCCTCTCTCCTTCCTTCCCCTTTCCCTCCTTCCTTCCCTTCCTTCCCTGTCTCCTTCCCTCTTCTTCCTTCCACTGCTCTTTTTTCTCTACCCCTCCCTCCTTCCCACACTTTTCCTGTGAAGCCCAGGCTGACCCTACAGTCACTGTGTGACCAGACTGCCTTTGAACTTATGGCAAACCCCCTGCACAGCCTTCCTAGTACTGCAATGACAGGTGTGCACGCCACCACACTCGGTGGACACTCTTTTATGTCAATGGCTCACCGTTGCTCACACTGTTGGTGAGAATTCAGTTGCCAGGCCACAAAGGAGCTGGTGAGGGAGGCTGGACACCCTTGTGCCTGTACAACCCTAGGGCTGAGGTAAAGAGGAGGAATAGGTCGTGTGTGTCAATCACTAGCAGGGGAAAGGGCGGTCCACCAGCTAATGAGCAGGTTCACAAGAAGGGTCACATGGAACTTGTCCAACCAGCAGGCTGAATCTTGGGATTAATTTTCCCTTGCAGGCCTTTTTAGCCTGAGCCTGACGAGGAGTCCGGAGTCTCAGAATCAGAGTGGAAGGGTGGATTTTGTAGCTTCCAGGTGGCATCTCAGAGACTGGCCTCTGAGATGGAGCTTTCTGGGGTAGTGTGTACACTGTTGGGTGACTCTCTTCTGAAGAGTCGTGGCTGCCCAGGGCACTTGGGAAATGACACTGGGTTCTCTTGTCCCTAGGATCCGTCCTTGTGGATCTGGAGGCTACAGAGGAGTCCATGGCTCGGAGCCTGAGCAGACCCATCAAATCCTCGTGAGTAGTCCATGGCTCCATGAGCGCTAACTTCAGCTCCTGCAGCGGTGGCAGCAGCAGCCTCTGACCTCAGAGCTCCCATTCCTTGTCTTGCTTCCCCCACCCCCACCCCAGAAAGCAGTACCTGCGGCACGTCATCTCAGAGTATGAGGCACTGGATCGGGAGCTCCCGTGTATCCGAAAGTTCGCAGCACCGCCCTCTGCCCAGCCCCTCTGCCTATGCATGGAGACTTCGGTGAGAGGCATCAGCCCTTTGCACAGATTGGTTTGGGTAGCGAGAGGCTCACCTGCTCAGAACTGAGATGGCCAGTGTTTAGGGTTCAGGGCCAGGCATGGTAGTGTGTGTCTATTAGCCCAGTACTCTAGAGGCAAAGTTGGGGGGAGCAGGAGTTTGAAGTCAGCCTCCGGTACACAGTGAGTTCAAGGCTAGCCTAGGCTACCTGAGCTCCTGGTTCAAACAAGAGCACACACACACACACTCACGAACAAGATCATATTCTGACGTTAAGAGCAAATGTGAGTACACACATACACACACACACACACACACATGGACAAGATCATATCTGCTGTTCTGACGTTAAGAGCAAATGTGCGGGCCGGGGGGGGGGGG
>NW_026068073.1:1935030-1959341 GCF_014885135.2 Alexandromys fortis
AAAAAACAAAAAAAAAAAAAAAAAAAAAAGAGCAAATGTGCGTGCACACACACACACACACGGACAAGATCATATCTGCTGTTCTGACGTTAAGAGGCACCTACTCTGTACTGGGCACCTCTTTGGGTGCTTGTGTGACTTTACTCTGTCATGGGGGTTGCTGTCCTCGTTTCTTGGGGACAAGTCCCCACTCCATTTCTCCTTTCATTTGTGCATTTGAGGAAGGGACCTATATAGGGCACAGCAGCTTTCTCTCGAGCTCAGAAGCAAGCAGGTACACGGATGGGAGGAAGAGGCCATCCAGCCTCCCCGGCAGACACACCTAATGTCTGATAGGTGGCAGTCAGAGGACACCTCAGTTCCCGCCTTCCACCTTTATGTGGTTATGGGGGTTGAACTCAAGTCAAGCACCTTTACCCACTAAACTGTGGTGTCAGCCCATCCGCATTGGCTTTATGTGCTGGGATAACGGTTTCCTTCCCTTTGGCACTGTGGCCAGTGATCAGCACATCTCCTGAAACAACTTCCTGTGATCCTTCCAATACTGCACCACCTTAAACATGAGACCATAGGTCCAAACTCTGCCAAGCACCTTCCAGA
Source organism: Alexandromys fortis (assembly GCF_014885135.2). NCBI lineage: Eukaryota > Metazoa > Chordata > Mammalia > Rodentia > Cricetidae > Alexandromys > Alexandromys fortis. Next base: position 1,935,631 of record NW_026068073.1, read on the forward strand.
ACTTTAAGGCACCATCTATGGCTGGTTTCTGGGAGAGTTTCATTGTAGGGTGGTGAAATCATAATCATTCTGGTTTTTAAGAATGATCTTGAGTGGCGGATGCCTTCGCATCTGAGAGACACCTGTGGTCTGCCCTTTGACAAGAGCGACAGAACCTAGTGGTTCTGCAGGTGAAGTCTGGGCCAGCCTCCCACCAGACTGAAGCTGTATACCCCCAACACAGGAGGATTTCACGCACCTGGAGGTGCTGGAGGCTCTGGAGGCGGAGATGCCCGGGGCCATGGAGAGTGGGCGTGTGAGCAGCATCCGGTATGAGAACATGAATGTCATTTGCGGGACGGCCGGCCGCAGAGACAGGTGAGCCCATGCATGGGCGTGGTCTAGGTTAATTGGCTGATGGGAGGGGTGAAGTCAGGGAGACAGGGGGTGGGACTTAGCAAATGGAGCGTGGAGGTGGAGTCCGAGCTAGTGAGGGGGAAGTGAGGGAAGGGACAGTGAGCAGTGAGGGGGCGGGGCCTAGACTAGGAAGCTGGTGGGTGGGGTTAGAGTAAGGAGGTGAGTGATGGGTGGAGCTGAAAGCTACAAAAAGACTGGAGCCTTGAGTGAGAAGGTGAAGTCAAGGTGAGGGGGGTCAGTGAGGTTTGAGGTTCAGAGCCACCCTGAGGGGCGGGTCCTAGGCTGAGTGACACTTTGGTTACAATCAGAACGATGATAGCAGTGAGGGGGCGGGCCTGGATAAGGAAGGCGGCGAGCCCGGGGTCTGGAGCATCCTTGGTGAGGTGGAAGAGACATCCTTCGGTATTCGCCTCGCCCGCAGATGGCTCATCACCGTCACAGACTTCCAAACGCGCTCGCGCCTGCTGCGCTCGGGACTCTGTCTCCGCGGAATCGCTTACCCACTGATGCGCCACGACGATCTGCTGCTGGGCGACTACCGCCTTCACCTGCGCCGATCCCTAGTCCGACGGCGAATGCTCCAGGCTCTGGGGGCGGAGCCGGTCGAAGAAGATTGACGCATGGCGGGGGCGGGTCCCAGATGCGCCCTGTCCCCAGACCTGCCGCTTGTAAGGGGCGTGGCCTCCCTAGTAAGGAGGCGGGGCCGGCTCCAGGGGGTGGATACTGTGAGTTTAATTATAAAGAATGACCTGATACAAAAGCCATTTCTCTCAGCAAATTCTTGTTGGGCGTGGGGGGCGGGACAGACCTCTACTGTCATTCACCAGGTCACACCCCTGCAGCAGAAGGAGCCCAAATCCTTTCTCGTCCCCTCCCGCCCCCTTGGAAGACAGTTCTAGGGCTTTTATTTCAGGAGTTTTTTTTAACCCCCCCGTTTGGATTTGTGTGTGTTCTAGTTTTTTAATTTTTATTTTGCTTTGTATATTTTTCTTTTGCTATTATTTCTCTTTTTGCTTCGTCTCTCCTCTCCACCCCGCTCCCCCATCCGGCCCCTCCCCCTTCCCTCTCCCCACTCCTTTCCCCCCTAACCCCACCCCTTACTCCCTCCCCAACCCCGCGGCACCCATCCGGAATTAACAAGCCCTTGATAGACAGGCGCCGCGCAGGCCCCCTGCGGACGGGGGGCATCCGACCAGGGGGAGGGGGCGGGTAGGGGCCCAGTGCCACCTCCTCTCCAGTCCTTGCCACCCCTCCCCCCTCCCGCGACCCTCCCACAAGGTTCCCTGCATTTCCCTGACGTGGTGAGGGGACGGGGCTGGCCCTCCCCTCCTGGACGGAGCGCCCCCGGGGGTTCTGGTGGGCAGCTTTAGGGAATGGGCTGGGGGGGGGAGGGGAGCTCCCTTCTTTGGCAGCTGAACATGGGGGGGGGACCTGAGGGCGATGCCCTTCCCCCTTTTACCCACAGCAGGGGAGGGGGCTACCTAGGGGAGGAGAGGTGGCTTTAAATTCCCAAGCCCCAGAAGCAGGGGGGGGGGACGTGCAGGGAGGGAGGAGCCATGCTGAAAGGAGGGGGAGGGGTAATCTAGGAGAGAAGAAAGGGTGGGGGGAGGAGGAGGATCTTCGTGCAGAATGGACTGACAGACAGATGGATGGTCTGAGTGACAGCCTAGTGAGCAGGGAGCCAGCGTGCATGCGCAGGGTCTCCTCTCCCTAGGAACAGCAGGAGGAGGTGAGCAAAGACCTAGGGTGGGCGCAGGAAAAGAGGAGGAAAGTTCTGGCTAAGAGTGCTTAGAGAGAGGCAAGTATGCGAACTGAAAAGAGGCCAGGCTCTGCAGGGCAACCGGGAAAAGTCACCTAGAAAGACCAGAACAGCGCAGCAAGCACATACATCCCACACCTGAGCACCATAAAAAAATAAAAAGGAAGAAAGAAAGAAAGAAGAAAGAAAAGCTCCTGGGGAGAAGCAAAAGGCTGGGGAGCGCAAGAGGGCGAAGGAAAGAGAGTGCATGTCAACAGAAGTTGGGCGGTTGAGGACTCGGGAAACAGAGGCAAGTGGCTCTCTGAGTTCGAGGCCACCTGGTCTACAGAGTGAGTTTCAGAGACAGCCAGAGTTACACAGGGAAACGAGAGAGAGAGAGAGAGAGAGAGAGAGAGAGAGAGAGAGAGAGAGAGAGGAAGAAGGAGGAGGAGGAGGAGGAGGAGGAGGAGGAGGAGGAGAGAAGAGAGAGATATGGGATGTGAGTGTGCCAAGTGTCAGAGAAAATGGAGAAGGCAGGGGACAGGAGTGCCATCATGACAGAGGGAGAGTAAGGGCTCAGGGGCGCCAGGACAGGAACGAACGAGTTTCCAGGTATGAGAATGGAGGTAAGTGTGTTTGGAGTGTGCAAGGACAGAGCAGAAAGAAGGGGTGGCCAGGGGCTACAGGAGTATACCTGGGTCTGTGAAAAGGAGAGGAAGGAAAGTCCCATGTGTGTCTGCAGCATGGGTCCAGGGTGATCAGAGAAAGAAAGGGTGCAACCCCACCCCCCAAGAAGAAAGGATGCAGAGAACAAGCTAGCAAAGGCCATGGCGCTTGAGAGAAAAAAGAGCGCATCAGGGAGCTGGGAGGGCCTCGCAGGCAGAGGTGTGCAAGACAGCCAAGGGGACAAGCTTGTGCAAAACTGCAGCCAGGGTGCGGAGCCGGCAAGCAAGAGGCAGGGGGAGGGGGAGGCTGAGGGGCCTGGACAGGTGGAAAGGGTTATTGGAGGAGCACAGGTGATGGAATAGGAGGGCAATCTTCCCCTGCGGCCTGGGGGGCAGCCCCCATCCGGTCAGGCTCTGGGCTGACCCTCTATGGCTCTGTCTGTCCCCCCCAGTCGTCCTTTTCCTCCTCCTCAGTACCCCTGTGTCATTTTCTAATCACACCCCCCCTTACACCACTTGCAGCCCAGTGTCAGCTGCCCACCTCTTGTGAGGTGCCAGTGTCTGGCCTGCATCCGGTCCATTGGGGACCTCAGTCAGGCCTGGGGAGACGGGGCAGGGCACAGTTTTAGCAAAATCCCTGGCCCCCTGAGAGGGTGGGGAGAGAATGATGGTCAGAGGGGTCAGAGGTCAAGAGGTCAGCGGGCTGAAGGGTCCTATGGACGGGTTGGTCCGTCCAGGCCAGCCATCACCTCTCCAGGAAAAATTTGAGAGCCCGGTCAATGTTCATTCGGTGGCCCACCCTGGTCACGCCCAGGTCCACATAGTCCTCCTTGGTCAAGGCGGGCAGGTGGGAGCCATCAATCTCGTGGTCCAGGAACTGGGCTCTGTGCTCTGATAAGCCCAGCCACTCCAGCCAGTCGGCGACGTCAAACTTGGTCCAGAATCCGAGAGGCTTGGCGCCAAATGGCTTGTCCGGGGGCAGCGAGAGCAGGCGGGTGGGTGATAGAGAGCGAGAGGCTCCCGACAAGGCTCCTCCGAGACCGCCAGACATCCCGGGGTGTGGTGGCACAAAGACTGGAGCAAAAGGGTCAGCCGAGCCTCCTGCCCCTCCGGTCGGGGAGCTACGGATGTCAAAGATGCCCGGGTAGAGGGGTCCTGAAGGCAGGATGGGCAAAGAAGAGGGCCTGGGCGCTGGGCTGACCTTGTGATCCGAGGCAGGCAGCAGCGAGGGGCTGGGTGCCCGGCGGAGCAACGGAGGCCGCATCTCAAATTCCACGCCCTGCAGGTGTCGGGTGGAAGCTGAGGCGGGTGAGGCTGAAGGGGATGTAGCTCCTGGGGCTGCAGCTGTTGAGGAGGAGACCCCAGGTCCGGTGGGGAGTGGAGGCAGCGGGGGTTTAGGCCAATTCTGAAAGATGCTGTTGCTGGGTTTGGATAGAAGAGAGGTCTGGGAGTCTTCGGAGAGCCTGGAATGTGACAAGGGGTGGGGGCAGGGGACCAGGGGTAAGGGAGAAGGGTTTGGGGGGAAGTGTTGAGGGCAAGGGTGCATAAGAGGCAGAAGTCATGATTCAGAGGGAGAGACACAAGGGTAGGGGCAGAGACGGAGAAGATGGGGTGGTGGTAAGGAAGGGTCAGATGAATGTCAGGAGAGAAGTGAAGGGCAAGAAATAGGACAGGGAGAGGGTGATAGCCAAGAGAGATGGAAGAAAAAGAACCATTAAGTGATAGCAATAACACCCGCCACCACTTGCTGCAGCTCATGTGTGTCAGGCATTGTTCTAAAGGCTTTCTGAATCTCATCTCAATTTAATCCCCAACAGCCCTGGTGGAAGGTTACTATTATCATCAAGAGCACAGAGAGCTTAAGAAACTTGCCTAAGGACACACAGCCAGGGAGTGGCAGAGCCCAGTTAGAAGTCACCAAAGTCTGAGCTCTTAACCACTACTCTATACTGCCTTTTTTGGTTATGGTCAGTCATAGCAGAGTGGAAGACAGGGAGACAGAAACAAAACAAAACAAACAAACAAAAAAGAGGGTGGGCATTCAAGGGGGAAAGAGATGGAAGGGGGTGGGGACAGAGAACAGAGAGAGAGAAGTGAAGAGAGGGAGGTGAAGAGAGAAGAAACAAGGGGAGAAAAAGGTCCCCTCATCCCTTGAGCTCCCTTCAGCATGGCCACACAGCAGGGCCTTTGAACTAGCTATTTCCACTGGGTGGCTAACTGTCCCCCACACAGCCTGGTGACCTCTGAGAGATCTGTAACCAACCAATTTGTGGATTGTTTTGAGAGGGTAGCTGTTATTATTGTGCCTTCTGTCTAGCTGGGGTGTGGCTCAGTGGTAAAGCCCCTGCCTAGAGTCCCCCAGTGTGGCATCTGAGCCTTAATAAACTAGTAGCAAGATGTGCTCTGGGTCTGGCTTGAACTGTCCACTGTGCCCCTCCCCTTCTCTAGAGGGCACATTGCTGTGCTAAACATTCAATCCATGCACTGATGCCTACCTGCAGCCCCCTCCCGCCCACCCGTGAAGAACAATGAGTGAATTGTTTCTTATCTCCGCAGCTTGTTAAATCCACCCTGGATTGTTAGATACAGGGGACAGAATCATAGTGCACTGTAGACGGAGAGGAAGCATTTCAAGCTCTCCTCCGTGCATCTGAGTTAAAGATGGAATTGCTTTCTAGCCATTGTGAGAATGGGTCATGGCTTCAAAGAGACCACAATGAAGAAGTATCTGGGGAGTGACAGCAGGGCCCATATCATCCTATCTAGAGGGAGCTGGGTTCCCCAAAGATGCCCTGCCCTCCTCCATCATGTTGACGGCAGTGGCTCAAGTTCTGCCTCAATCCCTTACAAGTAGGCACTGTGAAGAGCCACACAGACACCTTTAGTTAATGCAGTTTTGCTGTTGATATTTTGTGTCTAGGCTTTGGGATGTATAGGTCTGTCATTCCAGTTACTGGGGAGGTTGAGGCACGAGGATCAGAAATCTAAACTTGGTTTTTGAACTCTAAACAGAGTTTAAGGCCAGCCAAAGCAACTTAACTAGGTAATGACTCAAAACATAATAAGAAGGCTGGGAGCTTTGCTCAGTGGTTGAACCCGTGCCTACAGTCCCCCAGTAAGAGGTCAGGGTGTGATTTGGTGGTAGAACCCCTGACTAGACTCCCAGTGAGGGGCTGGGGCCATGGCTCAATAGTGGAGCACTTGTTTAGCATGCCTGAAGCCCTAGGTTTGATCCCCAGGACCATCAAAAACAAAATAAAAACATGTAGCCATTCATCTTGGGCTATGGTGACCATGGAGCTGAAAGTGTGCTTCTTAGAGGTCCGATTCCTGCAAGACAGCCCAGTTTGTTTTCTGTAACTCCGAGGCTCTTTGGGGACCTTGGGCTCCAGCACCTGCCATAGCCACCCGCCAGTTACAGGTCTCTGCTCACCTCTGCCGCTGCAGGGAGGAGGTCCTCTCTGGGATGTAACTGGCTCCTCCGTGGTGGCTGTCTGTGCTGCCCCCGCTGCCTCCCCGAGCCCAAGGCAGAGCTCCTCCCGCAGCAGAGGACCCACCAAACTGCTGGAGCTTCGAGCTGAGTTCGCTGATGATGCTGGCTTTGACCGTGGCCAAGGCAGAGGCCTGAGGCTGGGACAGGGGCCCCGGCAGGGGCGGTGGTGGGGGTCCCGGACCCTCCTCCCATGGTAGCAGCTTTCGAGGCAAGGACGAGGCAGTGGGCAAAGGTACAGGCGGGACTTCTGGCTCAACCGCCACGGAACCTCCTGCCACACCTGCCGTCGAGGGTCCTGAGCAAGCACTCAAGGCCAGAAGCCCATCTGTTCCAGCTCCGGTCACAGAGACCGTGGGGCTGGTGGGGGTGACAGGATCTCGGAGTCCCCCACTGGGACCAGGTCTCAAATTTCCACCAGCCCCAAGCGCCCGGCCCCGGAGCTTGGAGGGAGTCATGAGCTGTGGGGGGTATGGTGGGCCAGGAGTCCCACTGCCCCCGAAGGCCTGGCCATCCAGGTAGGCTACGTAGGTGTCCAGGAGCTCAGTCCCACTGGCCACCCCGGCCCCGCTCCCAGCCACGCCCCCCGTGTTGCCTCCTCCTTCGGCAGACAAACTGCTGAGTGTGGACGCGCTGCTGATGGTCTCCAGCGGGTGATCGCTGCTGCTCCGACTGTCCACCTCCTCAATTCCAGAATCCGTGCCAGGTGGAGGATCAGGGCCTGGCTGCGGGGCTGGGGGAGCTGGGGCTGCTGGAGCTGGCGGGCCTGGAGCAGGAGTATCCCCGGGAGCCGCGGGAGCCCCCTGGGTCAGCGTGGCCACTTCGCTGTCGTAAGAGGTCAGGCTAGACGCGGTGGAGTCCAGGGTGGGAGGGGCTGCGGCCACAGCCGGGGGTGGGGCTGCAGGTAGAGGGGTAGCTGGGGAGGGCGGGTCGGGCAGCGGGTGGGGAGGCCCGGGCGTGAGGGGCGACTCTGGCTTTTCGAAACTGTTGGAAAACTCCAGGGGTGGAGGCAGCGGCTCCGCGAAGAGGAATTCGCCGTCGTCCACATCCACGGAAGGGGCTGGCGGCGGCAGGACCAGCAGCGGAAGGCCGTTCTCCTCACTGCCCCGCGGAGAGGTGGGAGAGGCTGGCAAGACCCTGCGAGGGCTGGGAGGTGGGACCCCGGGCCCGTCTTCAGTGGAGGACCTTCTCGTGCCCGCTGGGGGAGGCCGGGCCTGGCAATTCTCAAGGAAGCGCACATGCAGAGGCAGCCGCTCAGGCTCCTCCGTGGCCGCAGTGCGCCAGGCCTTGCTCACCCCAGGAAGGGGAGTTGGGGGTTCCGGCCCCAGCTGCAGCAGGAGCGGCCCGACCCCTGGAGCTGACGGGGGCAGACGGTGCAGTAGGGAGCGGCGAGCTGCAGGTGGACTGGCGGGAAGGGCCTTCTCCTGACTCCCTAGACCTGCCCGGTACCCTAGCTCCCGGCGCGCGGGGTCCCCCCACAGGCGCAACACTGGCTCGTGACGTGCATGTGGCGAATGGGGTGAATGAGGCGAGTGGTGGTGGAGGGTGGGCGGCGGGGCATCGTAGCGTGGCGACGGGGGTCTCGGAGGCGGCTGAGGGGTGCCCCCACCGTCCGAGGACTCTTTCAAGGCCCGCTCCCGGGCGGCCAAGGCCAGCCCCAGCGGAGAGGCGGGATCTAAGGCCTTGCCAGTCAGCGGATGCACCAGAGGCCGCGGGGGGAGGAAGCTGGTGAAGGCGCTGCTGCTCCCACTGCCCCCGTAGGCTCGACTGCCGGCTGCGTAGGCCCCATAGCCCCCGCTGCTGCCCCCTGACTCTAGCCGGAGGTACGGCTCGGCGGAGAACATGCCTTCATCAATGGATTTGGAGTGGCGCAGCCGGGGACCTGGGGGAGCCCCCGGGCCCAGCCCGCTGTCGCCTCCATCCTCATCTCCCGCATCGGTGGACAGGAACAGCGTGGACCGCCGCCGGGCTTCGTTCTGCCAGCCTCCCTCCCTCCGTGCCGCGCCCACCAGGGCTGCTCCAAACTGGCTGGTGAAGTCCAGGGTTGCTGGGCCGCTGGGCGACCCAGGGGTGGGCACGGGCGACGGAGACGGCGGCACCGGGGACGTGGCAGGCGCAGGGCTGGGCGAGGATCCACCGCCGCCCGCGCCGTCGGGCTGGGTGGGGGGCTCAGCCTCTGTGCTGCTCCCCTGGCTGCTGCGCCCGCTGCTACTGGTGGATGGGGCTTTGATGATGATTGTAGGGATGGGGATGGAATTTTTCTCCGATGGCCCGGCCGGAGGTGGTTCAGGCCGTGGCAACGCTGGGGATGTTGGGGAGGACGCGGGAGCGAGGCTGCCCTTCTGGGGCTCGCCTTCCACTTTGGTCTGCTTGACCAATGGGCCCTTGCGACCGCGGCCCGTGCGGGCAGGCACATACATAGCTGCACTGGCCGCCCTGGGGGGCAGCTGGAAGTAGCGCAGGGCGGGAGCCTGAGTGGGGCCGCTGCTGCCTCCGCTACTGCTGTGGTGGGAAGGTGATGGGGCCCCCGAGGTCGGGCTGGGTCCTCCGCCCCTCCAGCCTCGAAGGCTGGGCTGGGGTCCCAGGGCCAATCGAGGTGGGGGATCGTCGGGAGAACCTCCTGTCTCCATCTCCGGTGGGTGAGGAGGGTGTGCATGGTGATGGTGGGGCTGCGGAGGTGGGACGTGATGATGGTGATGGTGAGGTGGATGGTGGTGGGCAGGGGGGAGGGCTCCACTGTGATACAGGCTCTTCTCTCGGCCCCCAGCGCGGGTGTCAGGAGGAGATGGCCCATCGAAAGATGAAGGGGAGGAGGCAGGAAGGGGACCCCCAGAACCGGGGTTAAAGGGGCCTCCCCGAGGGGACGGAGTGAGGCGGCCGGAAGAGGAGGGGGCTGGAGGTGTGCTGTAGGGAGGCTCTGGTGGGGATGTAGTGGGTGGGGGGGGTATGTCCTCTGAACCGGGGACTGACAGACTACGGCTGAATTTCATGGCTGGGGGTGCTAGGTAGGGTCTGTCATCTTCTGCAGCCCCTGTTGAGACACACAAGACCAAGGGAGGAATTGGAGACTGGACCAGCTCCTCCTAGATGCAAGCAGTGCACTGCGTAACAGCAATCATCAGCAGGGGCGCAAGGGAAAAGGCTCAATTAAGTAGAATTTCGCCCTTCGGCCACGAGGGGGCGCCGTTTACTAGTTGTTCAAAGGTTTGCGCACATGATAATTTAATGGCGATTTGGAGTGATTTAAAACAGGCTTAAGAAGAAAAGGCTATCTATCATTTTTACACAGAGCCATGCAAGAAGCAGCTGACTTCTCCCTCAACAAGCATCTGCCTCTACTTACTACCTGCCTGCTACCAACCCTCCATCCTTTGAACCCCGAAAGACCCCAGTTTTCTAGATGCTACCTTTCCCAGGTCACACAGCTGAGAAGCAAACCCCGGATTCATCCAAACCCGACCTCATTGAACCAGGGTCAAATGTGATGCTAGACACATCGCCAAGCCGAGACAGTCCTATGCTCCCGGACCACATCCCACTCTGAGAGACATACCAATGGATTTCTGCCGGAGCATAAGGCCAGGTCCGGGAGGCAGGAAGGAAGGCCGGTCATAACTCGGCTGGGAGCGGTGGTGGGGATCAAAGCTCGACTTCAGCGTAGCAGTTAGAGGGAGAGAGAGAGAGAGAGAAGAGAGTAGAGAAGGATCAGTCAGAATTCTCCACACTTGGAGGCTTTTCTCCTCTGCGTCTCTGCACGCCAGAAACATGGTGTGGGGAAGCTGGAGAGCAGTTCCTGAAGAGCTTCTCTGGGGTGGCAGTCAGAAAAAAGGAAAGAAAAGCAAGCATGAGCTGTCCTCAGCCAGCACCACCTGCAGTCGTGGCCTGTACCCAGGTCCCAGGGACACTCTTTCTCTGGCTTTCTGTTGCTTCTCTTGTTCACCCCTCTCTAGTCTCTTTTCCAGACTTGGCAGAGTCTTTCAAAAAGAAATCAGGGCTGGAGAGATTGCTTAGTCAGTAAAGTACTTTGCTACACACACAAGCACGAGGCCCTCGGTTCTGATTCCTGGCAGCTGCAGCTCATATCAGACCACAGAAACACCCAGGTGTGAGGCCAAACAGGCACAGGCACGGTCCTATCAGAGCCTACATGAGCTGCTCTTCAACTTCAGTTCATCATTATCTTAAAGATGTGCGTGCGTGCACATGTGTGTGTGCGTGTGAGTGTGTGCATGTGTGTGTGCAAGGGTGATGTGTGTGCATGTGTGTGCGTGTAGGTGTGTGTGGTGGGTTGTATGCATGTGTGTGCGCATGTGTGGTGTGTGTGCATGTGTGGTGTGTGCATGTGCGCACGTGTGTGTGCACACATGTGCGTGTTTGCGTGCGTGTGGTGTGTGCATGTATGTGCATGTGTATATGTGTGTGCGCGTGTGTGGTGTGGGGGGGGTGTGCGTGCATGCGAGCATGTGCGTGTTTGCGTGGCGTGTGAGCACGCACGTGTGCGGTGTGTGCAGGTGCTCACACACTCCTCTGCTCAGAGGCCAGAAAGAGTACCAGAGCTAGAGTTGCACATGTGGGAGATGCTGGACTATGTGGGCCTGGGATCCAAACTCCCATCCTCATGACAACACAACAAACCCTCAGTCACTGCCCATCTTTCCAGGCCCACTCAGGCCATCCTGTGTCCATCATTCCCTGCGTCATTTCTGCCTGTCCACTCACCAGTCCATCTGTCTGTCATTCCATCTCTGCAGATTTTTCTGTCCATCTGACTTTCCACCCACCCATCACACTGGCTGTGATGGTGATTCCACACAAAACATGTGGACTATGTCCATCGTCCTGGAGACCTCAGAGGGCAGTGATGGCCTGGGAGACTCAAGGCTCTGCTGGGTCTCAAGGGCACCATCTGGCAGACTAGGTTAGAACTGCCTATTGCTATGTTTGTTTTATTTGTTCCACTACCAAGGATGTCCTGACATGAAAGGCAAGCTGTAAATAAATTAGACAACAGAACTGGGAGTTCAGTGTGCTGACTTACACCTAACATCCCAGGCCTGCAGAAGCAGAAGCAGGAGGATTACCATGAATTCCAGACTAGCCTGGTCTACGAGTGAGTTCCAGGCAGTCAGCTACAGCGTAAGACCCCTGTCTCAGAAAAATAACAAACACCCAAGAAAAATGGCTGCCCAGCTCTGGAAAGACAGATGCCCTGTGGAGGATGCTGTTTCCACAGGGCCCAGGAACCCAGAAACAGGGTAAGTGCCTGTTATCCCATTAGACCAGCAAAGAGTCTGAGAGTCAGGGAACAGGCTCCTCACAGGGATCCCAGGGACCGGACAGGGGTGACAAGAGAGAGAGGTGGCGAAAAGGGAGGCCGAGTCACAGCAGAAACAGGAGTATGACGAAGTCGCATTAGAGAGCCTGGAACTGAAGAGAACCCGAGGTAATGAGAGCCACAGAGAAGGTTCCAGGGGGAAGAGCAGATTCCTAAGGGAGCCCAGTCTGAGGAAAGGACATGATCTGCATACCAGGAAAAAATACTCTGGCTTGGAAAAGCTCAGGTCAAAACAATGGGCAAGGGGCTGGAAGATGCCTCAGTGGTAAGAACACTTGTTCTGCAATTGGGTCCTGAGTTTGAATCCCCAGTACCTACATAAAACTCTGGGCCTGGCTGCCTGTGCCTGTAATACTAGCACTGGGGCTCAGGTGTGGCGAGGGGGCAAAGATGGATTCCTAGATCTTGACAGACAGCCAATTTAGACAAAACTGAGCTTCTGGTTCAGTGAGAATCTGTCTCAAAGGAAGAAGATAGGGTGATGGAGGGAGGGAGGTGCCTGTCCTGCATGGTCCTGGAATGTGCCACACTTACACGATGCACACCACACACACACACACAATCATGCACCCCGCCCACCACCAGCACGCGTATACAACCCTCACCCATCACATCATGCAAACATCATACAATACACACACTGTACAGCACACACCACATACATACATACCACATCCACATCATACACACCTACCACATATACCATACACATATACACACACCACATACCATACACATATACACACCTACCACATATACCATACACATATACACACACCACATATCATACACATATATACACCTACCACATATACCATACACATATACGCACACCATGCACACACACCATAAATACACCAAACACACTATACACATAGACCATGCACATACATATGCCACACACCACATGCCTACACCATATACCTATGCACACCCAATATATAACCCCCCATGCATACACACACCTAATAAACATCCACACACATGCTTGAAGAAATATTGGGAAAAAAAGCACCCCTGCCTGCTTGGGTTAGCTAAGGAGTGGGGCCAGTCTCAACAGAGCTCTGCTTGGATTGGATAGACATTGCCGAGAGGCCTGAGCAAGCGAGTTCAGTTCCCTAACATCTGTCTGTCATCTAGAAAATTGAGGTGATCTTTTCTCCTCTCCAAGGAAACTTGTCAGAGAAGACGGTGATGAAAAGGTTCACTGAAGGGTCAGGGAAGGTAGATTTGGGGGCCATGTAAGGAAGAGCTCTCTAGAAGTCTGTCCATCCGGAGAGACACTACAATAGGACGTGTGAGTTCCTGTCTTTAGATTTGTTCAAGCACCAGCTAGATGGTTAAGAAGGAAGGGATAGATGTATTAAAACTTAAGAGCTGAGGCTGGGGAATGGCTCAGTTGGTAAAATGCTTGCCGTGACCCTGCAGGAAAGGCCTGGAGTGGTGGCTTGCCCCTGGAATCACAGCGCTGAGTGGGAGGACACACGGCTCTCCGGGACCCGCTGACAAGCCAGGCTAGCCTCATCAGTGACCTCCAGGTGCAGCAGGAGACCTCAGCAAACAAGATGGGTGACACCAAAGTCTGTGCTCGCACACACATGAGCACACGCACAAGAGATGGGCTGTCGGGACAGTTTGGGACCCTGCGGCTCAGAAGGGATGTGCTGGAGTGAGATCAGAGGGTGACAGCACCAGGCCGCAGAGGAAGACTGCTGCTTTTGAGAGCCCTGCGGGACAGGAGCTGACCTCACTCGACCCTCCTGAGTGCAGCAAGCTTCAAAATTCTACAGGTCAGGAAACAAATGCTGGGGGTGAGATAGTGTGGTTCAAAGTCACACAGGGAGAACGCAGCCTGGCTGAAAGACCTGTGCCCTCTGACTCCCTTCTCTGTCTGCCTCCCGTCCCCATCAATTCTCCGCTCCTTTCACCCACACTCTCTTCCTGCCTGCCACCTCCTTTCTCTTGGTGCTGCAGCCTGAACACAGGGCCTTGCTCCTGCTGGGTGTGCACTTGTCCACCGCGTGCACACCCAGCTCTCACTGAACACGGGGCCTTGCTCCTGCTGGGTGTGCACTTGTCCACCGACTGCACTCTTGGCTCTCACTGAACACAGGGCCTTGCCCCTGCGGAGTGTTCAGTTGTCCACCGGGTGCACACCCAGCTCTCACTGAACACTGGGCCTTGCCCCTGCAGAGTGTTCACTTGTCTACCGGGTGCACACCTAGCTCTCCCTTTTTTCCTGCTCTGGCCTTGTGCGGCAGGACAGCACAGCAATCACCCACCCTAACAACTGCAGACCTTTCCGACACCCTAAGAAACCCAGGACAGGCATGACGGGAGTGCGGGGCCTGCAGGACACTCTGCTAGCCAGAGAAGAATTTCCTGGGAATTTCAGGAGTCTGGCTGCAAAACCTGCTCCCTGCCTCTGCATAAAAGTGCAGGCTCTCTGGGGTTGGAGTGTGTGGTCCGAGGGAACAAATGACAACCTGTCTTCACATCATCCAGTGGAAAACTCAGCCCTCTTCTCCCTTAAAGCTAAGGTAGCAAGCCAGTCTTGCCGAGATGGCTGGCCACCCCCCCCCAAGAGTTTGCAGAGATTTCCCACCCCATCAAGCAGTGGCTCATTTCTACAGTGTTTATGCTGCTGCGGACTTTGCAGCTAGAGCACCTAGGTGCCACACCGATATTGCTGTAGCAACTAATCTGTTTTATCCTTCGGTTTTCTGTGTTGGTCTCACTTGGTAGGACAGGTTGGTCCTTAAAATTCATGGCAATCCTCCTGCCTCAGTCTCTGGAATGCTTGGATTATAGGTGTGAGCCACTTCTTCTGACTTCAGAATTCACTTAAAACTTATTTTGAAGGTTGGAGAGTATTTACGGTATTTACATAGCACCCACCAATGAGGGGCTGGGGGTGTGGCTCAGTAGAAAAGTCACTGCCTCGAATCCCCCAGTGAGAGGCTGGGAGTAGCTGAGTGATAAATCTTCTGCCTACAACAGTGGTTCTCAACCTTCCTAACACTGAGACCCTTTAATACAGTTCCTCAAGCTGCGGTGACCCCAACTGTAAAATTATTTTCATTGCTACTTCATAACTGTGATTTTGCTACTGTTATGAATGTTATATAAATATCTGATATGCAGGATGTCTGACAAAAGGGATCCTGATCCACACATTGAGAACTGCTGGCCTAGAATCTCCTCGGTGAGGGACCAGGGGCACGGTCCAGTGGTAAAGCCCTTTTCTAGGACCCCCCCAGTGACGGAGCTGAAGGTATGTCTCAGTGGTCAAATGCAGGAGACCGGAGAGGAGTGGGCGGAGGGGGAGGGAAAAGGGAGGGGGGAGGGAAATGGGAGGCGGGGAGGAGGCAGAATTTTTTTTTTCTCAACAAAAAAAAAAAGTCTGACTTAAGAAGTGGCTACAAACGAAAAAGAAAAAAATGCAGGAGACCCTAGGTTCAGCCCCACAGAACAGCTATTTCAGGGACTGGCTTTCGTCTATGTCACGGGTGGTCTCTATGAGCATTGCTCTAAGACAGAGATGCAGTAAGCAGAGCTGAGGAGCCCACACCAGTCTGCCAAGCAGACCCTGGGCTTACCTGAGGACAGAGCTGTGGCAGGCAGAAGGCATAGAGAGATGCCAGGCGGTGTGGACACACAGGTTTGTCTGGTGTGCCTGTGTTGGTGTAAGAGAGCCAAACCCATGGGGCAGAGCCAGCAGGGCCCAGGAAGAAGAGCCCAGGCTCCACATCTGTACCGCGCTAACCACTGCAGCATCCCTCACAGGGAGCTTCTAAGGCAGGAATGAGGATCACCTGTAACACGCTAACCGCTGCAGCATCCCTCACAGGGAGATTCTAAGACAGGAATGAGGATCACCTGTAACACGCTAACCGCTGCAAGCATACTTCACAAGGAGATTCTAAGACAGGCATGAGGTACCTGTACCGCGCTAACCACTGCAGCATCCCTCACAGGGAGATTCTAAGGCAGGCATGAGGTATCTGTGTGGAGCACCATATCTGAAATTTGTTGAACAAGTACTTGATACAGACCAGCCTTTATCTGTGGGGAAGGGCAGGTGGAGAGCCATTGTTCACAGTGTGTATGCATGTGTGTGTATATGTGTGTGCACACCTTCATGCGTATGTGTGTGTGTGTGTAGGTTGGATTTAGGTTTCTTCTTCAATCACTCTCAACTCTATTTTTAAAACATCATGTGTGTGTCCATGTGTCTGCATGTGGGACTGTGCAATGGACTGTGCTGTGCCCTGGGCGGGCAGGAGAGGGCATCAGAGCTCCTGGAGCTGGGGTTATAGGCAGTAGTCAGCAGCCCCAGGGGGTTCTGGGAACTGAACACCAGCCTTCTGCAAGAACAATATATACTCTCAACCCCTGAGCTGTCTCTCCAGTCACAGCATCAATATTTTAATAGCCATCTAACATCTGTTGAGCATCTAGGATTATGCTGAGGATATATAACTATGACATCATTTTCTTAATTTTTTTTTTTTGATCTGGAGACAAGATTTCCCTATGTAGATCAGGCTGGTCTCAAACTTACAGCAACCCTCCTGACTCAGTTTCTCAGGATCTGGGATGATGGGCATGAACCATCATGCTACATCTCTATAGCATTACTTTGTCTTACGTGAGGTCCCTAAAATGGGAAGGAAAGGGCGGATGAGACTTAACATGAGAAGCAGAATGGTCAAGAATGGAGGGAGATGAGAGAGGAGGAAGGAAGTGTGGTACTTCTCAAGACGAGTGTGGAGCTCACATGAAGACACTTGGGCGTCTTCAAACCTGCACGCGAGCCCCTCAGTTTCCTTCTCACACCAGGGTACCTACCTCAGTGGCAAAGAACCCTTTGGGCCGGTGCTTTCCCAGGGACGCAAGGCCACCAGGCCCAGGACTCTCGCTTGCACTGATGGTCTGCTGAGCAGCGGCCAAGATCTCATCCAGTTTGTCTGCGGGGAGTGAAGACAGTCAAAGAGACAATGCAAGTGGCCTACCACAGAGACCGGGCCACCTCGGGGCTCTTGTGGTCCTAGTCCTGTCTCTGGGAACACCTCCCAGTCCAGCAGGCAGGGCCCAGTGATGACAAGCACAGGAGAGTGGGTAACACAATGATGTAACCGGTTTCCAGGGCCCCAAGTGCTTAGCTCCCAGGTGTCTGAGGGGCACCCAGGGAGGAGGGCCCGAATGCATGCAGCATCCTCAAAGGCTGGGAGGGGGGATTTGGCATTAGGGAGCCATGCTGTGGCATCTTACTGAGTGCCATCTGATACACGGTCCGTTTTTTCTCCATGCTGGGCACTGGTGCTGGCTGTTGTTCATATTCTGTGGGCAAAGGAGAGGGATGAAGCTCAAGGGTACCCCTGCAGAGGGCATGGCCAGCAGGTGTGGACCAGCAAGTGTGGCCAACACAAGGTGGGGGCAGTGAGGGGCTGGGGTCAAGGGAAGGGTGAATCCGCCGCTGGGGTCAGGAGACTGGGCCCTCCCACCAGACCTGAACCCACTCACCAATTTTCTTCTTCCAGGGGGAGACTAGCCCAGGGGTAGACAGCAGAGGAGCCAAGAGTTAGGACATCAGGGGGAGGTGAGGGACCCCTCTTTGGAATGCCCACCTCCCTAAGGACCCGGGTAGCGGGATAGTCATTCATCTGCCCAACTGGCCCCAGGTCAGAGGAAAATGAGACCCACCCCAGGTCATGATATTCTGCCTGCTAGGAGTCGCTAACCTTCCTCTGTTGGTAGAGAGACAGTAGAAGAAAGGGTAGGGGACAAAAGGAGAGTGACCCATGGTAGGGGGACACATACAGACCCCCAGAGACCCAGGACAGAGAAACAGAGATACAAGAGGGCAGGGGGAGACTCAAAAACTCCCCAGTGACACACAGGCAGGCCACAGAACCTGGCCCAAGGACATGGAGGGGGGGCGGGACAGGAGGAGGACGAGGACCCCTCGTGACTAACAACACTGACAAAGTCAAGGGTGGTCCAGCCCCTTGCCCCTGGCCGCCCCTGGCCCTCAGCCCCGGCAGCCCCACAGGCTCACCCATTTCCTCCAGCTCTGAGGTCATAGACTTGGAACGCAGGGAGATGGCTGGGGGCGGGAGCCGCTTAGCCTGCTGGGATGCTGGAAAGGTGGGGGTGGGCGGGAGGTGTCAGTGTTGCCGGGAGAAGACCCCTCGACACCCATTCCTTCCACTGTGCTTCCAGAACTCTGAGAACAGCACCCCAGCACGCTGAGCCCTCTCTGCCTCAGTTTCTCCCCAGAAAGGTTATGAACAGGCAGGCCTTGAGGGGAAAGGAGAGCCTTGTGGGGGGTTGAGGAGTGACCCTAAGAGTCTTAATTTGGTGGCTGGAGGTGCCCCTTTGTTTTGATACAAAGTATCACGTAGCCTAGACTAACTCAAACTCATTTAGTAGCCCAGGATGGTCTCCGCCTTCTGATCCTCCTGCCTTTACCTCCTGAGTGCTGAGATTGCAGGTGTGCACCATAATGTCCCTCCCTGCAGCCTTGGGGCTGGAGCCCAGGGCTCTGTGTGTGCCAGGCCAGCTCTCCACGACAGCTACGGTGACAGCGGTGAAGAAGTACCTTTCTTGTGGACAGCCTCGTCCATGTCTGGGTGTCTGGTCACCATTACCACCTTGACCATCAGCGTGTTGCCTCCCTGGCGGATCATGTTGACTACCTGACGGTGGCCAACCTTCACTACGTTCTGTCCATTCACCTGTGTCGTGAAGGAGAGGGTAGAAGACCTTCAGCTCCCGAGTCCCAGACCGAGTGACCTTCTACCCCACCCTTTCTCATTCTTTAACCCTTCCACGGCTCCCTGTAATTCCCGTGTCCCCAGGAATGGGCTGACCTGCACACCCTTCATGTCCCTGTACTGCATATGTTGGGGGACAATTCTATGATACTTCATTTTTATATTTTTAGGTACAGTTTTACTCTGTGGCCCAGGCTGACCTGGAACTCACTAGGTAGCCCAGGCTGGCCTTGAACTAGTGGTAGTGGCAATTTCCTTGAGATGGCTAGCTGGGATGACAGGTGTGAGCCACCACTCTGGTGTGGGCACCTCTCAATGGTCCAGGGAGAGTTGCTGAATGTGGAGAGCAGGTGACAGTCTGTCCCCAGGGTCCCCAGAAGGACAGTGTGGCTGGGGCTCACCTCGATGAGGAAGTCTCCCATCCGTAGTCCAGCCCGCCATGCCACGCCACCCTCGTCCACAGACTCGAGGTACTGCAGCGCCGGGAAGGCCGGGGTGGGGGTGAATTCCTCGATGGGGGTCTGCGCTGCAGACGGGGAGGAGCCGGCGGGGTCGGAGGGGAGGGGGTGGAGAGGCCGAGCAGGGGATGGGGCTCAGACCAAGTCACAGTGGACTCACTGGAGCTGAGGGACCAGCACCCCAGGGTGGGGCAATGGGTGGGCTTTAGGGTGTGTGTGTAGGGGGGGTCCCTTCTCTTTTTCCGTCCTCCCTATCCAGGCCCTACTGCTTGGGTCAGAGAGGATCTCCCGTCCCCTCCCCGGCCAGCACTCACCCTTGGCCCCCCGTAGCACGAACCCGAACCCCTCACTGTCCTTCTTCTGCAGTAAGACTGTCTTCTCCTTGATGATGTAATCACTGGCAGGAGGCAGGAGGAAGGGATGGGGGTGGAGAAGGACTCATGAGGCACAGAGTTGGTGCCCCACCCAGTCACAGGGTGCCCCAGGCTCTGCATGGAGACCATTCACTGCAGTTCCCCACTCCCATCCAGTCTGTACTTATGCTCCAGACACCCCCTCAAAGCCCGGGGTGCTCCGGTTTCCACCCACTCTTTCCTCATTCATCCTTCCGTGAATCCATCCACCCATCCACTCAGCAGAGCTGTTACCGAGCCCACAGCGCACCAGGCACCCAGTGGGGTGGGCAGAAGAGGCTGTGAATGATCACAGCCCTGAATGGGTGCTGGCTGGCAGTGTCCTGTCTGTGACCTTGAACCTATGACTTTAACCTTCTGTGCTTCAGTTACCAAGTCTGTCCTGAGGGCCTGGCTGAGAAGACTGTGAGACATCCAGAGTCGTACTACACACACAGGGTAGGGCACAGGACCCACACCATGTCATAGGCCAAGGTGCTAAGCCAAGAGGCGAATGTACAAACACACCTCATCTCTTTTACTACAGGAAGGCCTCCAGAGGACAGACTGAAACAATGTTTACTTTGCCCTGTCCAGTATGGCAGCCTCTAGCTGCATAGGACTATTTTAAAGTGTCAGTTCCTCAGTTATGGTGGCCATGTAGTGTCCCTGATGACACAGAACACTCCTGTCAGTTACTGAAAGTTCCGATGGACAGTGCTGACTGCTGCATCCCTTGAGAAGTGTCCAGTGTGCCACACATAGGCTGTCAGAACACTCTGGTCACACACCAACTACCAGTCTTGATGATGCAAGCCCAGCTGCTGGGGAGGAGCTGAGAGAGGAGGAGCAAAAGCTCAAGATCAGCCCGAGTAACTTAGTGAGGCTCTGTCTGAAGACATCGCGTGAAAAGAGAGCTAGGGGTGTGGCTCAGAGCTAGAGCCCCTGCCTAGAACCCCCAAGTGAGGGGCTGGGGTGTGGCTCAGAGCTAGAGCCCCTGCCTAGAACCCCCCAAGTGAGGGGCTGGGGTGTGGCTCAGAGCTAGAGCCCCTGCCTAAAATCCCCCAGCGAGGGGCTGGAGGCTTCTTCCTAGAACATTTGCTAGGGTATGGATCAATAGTAGAGCACCTGCTTAGCATGCACAAAGGCCCTGGGTTCCATCTCCAGTACTAGAAAAAGTAAACACCAACTCCCCCTGAATATGGTGTTAATTCTAAAGCCGTATATCTCACTAGGACATCTTAGTAGGATGCAAACACAGGAAATGGATAAAATTCCAATCATAGCACCTGCTTTCCTGCTTCCTCAGATTGGCTGCAGCACAGCCTCAGTCCTGGATCACCACTGCACCCCACTCCACGCTCTCTCCGCCTGCTCATCCCAGTGTACGACAGGAACACCTGAACTGCTGCTCTGCCTCAAGCCAGTTCCTCTCAGAACACTCCAGAACACACGCACTGCAGTGCCTCTTTGTTAGCATCTAGAACCCAGGGTCAGCGCCATGCTCCCTCTCTCTCTGCAGCAATGCTCAGCAACCCCTCCACACACACTAAACCTCAGCTCGATCTGTGTGGCTTTCAGCCACTCCAATAATATCCATGCGGGTTCCCCAATTACCTACCCCCACATATTCAGCTAACAGCCCTCCACAAGTACTCCAGTATATTTCAGTGACACCCCCACACATCCCAGTATGCCCTGATTTTGACTCCCCTCACTTTGATATCAGTGTATTCCCATCACACGCCCTCTGAGTACCTCCCAGCACATGGGGATAACACCTAACTGTGTGCCTACTGTATTCTAGTGCCACCGTACCCCGTCAGTACCCTCTGTGAGCATCCACGGTAAAGACCCATGCTCCTGTACACCAGTGGGTGTTCTGCACGTGCCTGTGTGCTGCCTCCTTCCTTGTGTTTAATGGGCCCCACATCATGCATGCACACAGAGGCATACCCCAGCCATTGTGCTGCCCCAGAGGCCAATAAGCCTGTCCACAGGCTCCCGCCTCCTCCCCCACAGCCCTCCCCTTCCTCCCTCCCAGCAGTCTTTGCAGCTGCATGAAGCAGGTGCTGGGAGAAGATTGAAGGGTTGAAGAAAGGGGAGGGGTGGGAGGATGAGAGAAATGGGTCTAAGGAGGCTAGAAGGGTGAGGCCAATGGACAGTCTGGGGACAATCCAGAGGTCAGGGCACTTTGGCTCTTATTGTATTCTGTGGCAGTCTCATCCCGACACAGGGTGACGACCTTTTCTAAGCCCTTATGTTCTTACTACTCTGACACTCTCTCCACATGCCAAGAACCTCCCCATGAGGCAACAGTGCCCGTCATGCTGCCCCTTTACACCTCGCCAAGGCAAAGTCACCTTCAGTCATTCATGCATGCCTGCCACCCTCACCTTTCCCCATTCTCTCTCTCTCTCTCTCTCTCTCCCTCTCTCTCTCTCTCTCTCTCTCTCTCTCTCTCTCTCTCTCTCTCTCTCTCCCACTCTAGTCTACAGTTCACACTGTAGACTGTTTCAGCCTTCCTACTGTTGGGGTGATGTATGTTAGCCACCACATCCAACTCTGCAATCTCTTTCAGCCCTAGCTTGACACATAAACCTCATCCCGTACCCTGACCTCAGATCTGAGCCTGTTGTTCACATGCCAAGGCCACAGCTCACTACAGGCCAGGCAGCATTGAAAACCCTTCACAGCAGACCCACTGGGTATCTCCTCACACCCAGTCCACGGAGAAGACTTAAACACTACTAAGTTCCATTTTATAGGCAAGGAAGTAAGTCACAGACAGGTTAAGAAACTCTCCTGAGACACACAGTAACATTGTGTGCTTGTTCTCCATTCAGGGTCTCACTGTGGAGCCCTGGCTGTCCTGGAGCTCACTCTGAAGACCAGGCTGACCTCAAACTCACAGGGATCTGCCTGCCTCTGCCTCCCAAGCGCTAGGAATTTAAGGTGTGTACCATTATACCTAGCTGATAAGGAATCTTCAATACCTAAGAGAATATTCGGGTGACGTCAGTTAGAATTTCTTTCATGTCACACCACCCAAACACCTCAGACACACATTTCCAAAGCTGATCAGGCGACCTTTATGCTGGCTGGCCTTAGGTCAACTTGACACATAAACTAGAGCTATCTGAGAGGAGGGAACCTTAACTGAGAAAATGCCTCCATAGGATCTGCTGTAGGGCATTTTCTTAATCAGTGACTGATGGGGGAGGGCCCAGCCCATTATGGGTGGTGCCACATCTGAGCTGGAAGTCCTGGGTTCTATAAGAAAGCAGACTGAGCAAGCCATGGGAAGAGAGCCCGTAAGCACCACGTCTCCATGGCCTCTGCATCACCTCCTGTCTCCAGGACTCTTCCCTGGTTGAGTTCTTGTCTGGACTTCCTTATGATGAACAGTGTTGTGGAAGTATACACCAAATAAACCCTTTCCTCCTCAACTTGCTTTTCAGTCACGGTGTTTGTTTCAGCAATTGAAACCCTAACCAAGACAGCCCCGGACTGCTTATCCAGCCTCTGGGGTTTATCCTAACTTCAGCCAGTAACACAAGTGATACATTACAAACCATGCATGGCCAACCACTTTTAGGTCATTAATATTTAAGTCACTACAACATTCCTGAGTGGGGTTGATTGCGAGTGTTCCCATCTTTAAACTATGTAAACTGAAGCACAGAAGAAGGGCCTGCTCAAGATCACACCAGCTAGAATGGTAAAGACCACCAGTTAGGTTTCCTGAAAGCCACACGTCCCAGTAGCACCCAATTCTCTCCATTCCCAAAGCACTCCCATCTGTTCCTCCCCGGCACATGGACCCCAGCATGCTTCAGTGTCTCTGTACCTTTGTGTGCCCTGTGCCTGATGTAGTACCTGCTTTTCTGCCTCCTCCCTCTTCTACCCCTCCCTCTGCACCATCCTATGTCTCCATGTTTCCCCAGACTACCTCATCAGACAGCCGGTCTGACGGTATCCTTAGGATATACGGGGAAATCACCCCTGCTCCCAGTCACTCTGCTCATCCCTTCTTCCAAGGGTCCTCTTTGTATTTCTACAATCTCTTCACCCTTGTCTGCCTCCTCTCCAAAATTCTTGGGCCTCGGGCCCCCACATTCTCTTGCCAACTATATAGATAAGCTCGTGGTGTCCCCCAACAGCCTCCACATCCCTTTCACTGCGTGCCCCGCCATCCATGGAAAGCTCTTTCTCCTTTGGGTATCCACAGCACGGACTAGGTTGGTTTTCCCAGCAGCCGCTTATGCTCACATTCCCTGCAAACTCCAGGCTCTGGTGCCCGGTCCCCGCCCCCAAATCCTCTTCCTACCGCCTGTCTTCCATTCTCATCTCGGCACCTTTCTTGGCACTCAGCACCCCCAAACTCCAGTACCCAAACCCTTTCCAGTACCCACACATCTTATTTCCCCTCTGTCCAGCAAACCCGCACTTCCCCCC
>NW_026068073.1:1961353-2000458 GCF_014885135.2 Alexandromys fortis
GCTTGGGTTAGCTAAGGAGTGGGGCCAGTCTCAACAGAGCTCTGCTTGGATTGGATAGACATTGCCGAGAGGCCTGAGCAAGCGAGTTCAGTTCCCTAACATCTGTCTGTCATCTAGAAAATTGAGGTGATCTTTTCTCCTCTCCAAGGAAACTTGTCAGAGAAGACGGTGATGAAAAGGTTCACTGAAGGGTCAGGGAAGGTAGATTTGGGGGCCATGTAAGGAAGAGCTCTCTAGAAGTCTGTCCATCCGGAGAGACACTACAATAGGACGTGTGAGTTCCTGTCTTTAGATTTGTTCAAGCACCAGCTAGATGGTTAAGAAGGAAGGGATAGATGTATTAAAACTTAAGAGCTGAGGCTGGGGAATGGCTCAGTTGGTAAAATGCTTGCCGTGACCCTGCAGGAAAGGCCTGGAGTGGTGGCTTGCCCCTGGAATCACAGCGCTGAGTGGGAGGACACACGGCTCTCCGGGACCCGCTGACAAGCCAGGCTAGCCTCATCAGTGACCTCCAGGTGCAGCAGGAGACCTCAGCAAACAAGATGGGTGACACCAAAGTCTGTGCTCGCACACACATGAGCACACGCACAAGAGATGGGCTGTCGGGACAGTTTGGGACCCTGCGGCTCAGAAGGGATGTGCTGGAGTGAGATCAGAGGGTGACAGCACCAGGCCGCAGAGGAAGACTGCTGCTTTTGAGAGCCCTGCGGGACAGGAGCTGACCTCACTCGACCCTCCTGAGTGCAGCAAGCTTCAAAATTCTACAGGTCAGGAAACAAATGCTGGGGGTGAGATAGTGTGGTTCAAAGTCACACAGGGAGAACGCAGCCTGGCTGAAAGACCTGTGCCCTCTGACTCCCTTCTCTGTCTGCCTCCCGTCCCCATCAATTCTCCGCTCCTTTCACCCACACTCTCTTCCTGCCTGCCACCTCCTTTCTCTTGGTGCTGCAGCCTGAACACAGGGCCTTGCTCCTGCTGGGTGTGCACTTGTCCACCGCGTGCACACCCAGCTCTCACTGAACACGGGGCCTTGCTCCTGCTGGGTGTGCACTTGTCCACCGACTGCACTCTTGGCTCTCACTGAACACAGGGCCTTGCCCCTGCGGAGTGTTCAGTTGTCCACCGGGTGCACACCCAGCTCTCACTGAACACTGGGCCTTGCCCCTGCAGAGTGTTCACTTGTCTACCGGGTGCACACCTAGCTCTCCCTTTTTTCCTGCTCTGGCCTTGTGCGGCAGGACAGCACAGCAATCACCCACCCTAACAACTGCAGACCTTTCCGACACCCTAAGAAACCCAGGACAGGCATGACGGGAGTGCGGGGCCTGCAGGACACTCTGCTAGCCAGAGAAGAATTTCCTGGGAATTTCAGGAGTCTGGCTGCAAAACCTGCTCCCTGCCTCTGCATAAAAGTGCAGGCTCTCTGGGGTTGGAGTGTGTGGTCCGAGGGAACAAATGACAACCTGTCTTCACATCATCCAGTGGAAAACTCAGCCCTCTTCTCCCTTAAAGCTAAGGTAGCAAGCCAGTCTTGCCGAGATGGCTGGCCACCCCCCCCCAAGAGTTTGCAGAGATTTCCCACCCCATCAAGCAGTGGCTCATTTCTACAGTGTTTATGCTGCTGCGGACTTTGCAGCTAGAGCACCTAGGTGCCACACCGATATTGCTGTAGCAACTAATCTGTTTTATCCTTCGGTTTTCTGTGTTGGTCTCACTTGGTAGGACAGGTTGGTCCTTAAAATTCATGGCAATCCTCCTGCCTCAGTCTCTGGAATGCTTGGATTATAGGTGTGAGCCACTTCTTCTGACTTCAGAATTCACTTAAAACTTATTTTGAAGGTTGGAGAGTATTTACGGTATTTACATAGCACCCACCAATGAGGGGCTGGGGGTGTGGCTCAGTAGAAAAGTCACTGCCTCGAATCCCCCAGTGAGAGGCTGGGAGTAGCTGAGTGATAAATCTTCTGCCTACAACAGTGGTTCTCAACCTTCCTAACACTGAGACCCTTTAATACAGTTCCTCAAGCTGCGGTGACCCCAACTGTAAAATTATTTTCATTGCTACTTCATAACTGTGATTTTGCTACTGTTATGAATGTTATATAAATATCTGATATGCAGGATGTCTGACAAAAGGGATCCTGATCCACACATTGAGAACTGCTGGCCTAGAATCTCCTCGGTGAGGGACCAGGGGCACGGTCCAGTGGTAAAGCCCTTTTCTAGGACCCCCCCAGTGACGGAGCTGAAGGTATGTCTCAGTGGTCAAATGCAGGAGACCGGAGAGGAGTGGGCGGAGGGGGAGGGAAAAGGGAGGGGGGAGGGAAATGGGAGGCGGGGAGGAGGCAGAATTTTTTTTTTCTCAACAAAAAAAAAAAGTCTGACTTAAGAAGTGGCTACAAACGAAAAAGAAAAAAATGCAGGAGACCCTAGGTTCAGCCCCACAGAACAGCTATTTCAGGGACTGGCTTTCGTCTATGTCACGGGTGGTCTCTATGAGCATTGCTCTAAGACAGAGATGCAGTAAGCAGAGCTGAGGAGCCCACACCAGTCTGCCAAGCAGACCCTGGGCTTACCTGAGGACAGAGCTGTGGCAGGCAGAAGGCATAGAGAGATGCCAGGCGGTGTGGACACACAGGTTTGTCTGGTGTGCCTGTGTTGGTGTAAGAGAGCCAAACCCATGGGGCAGAGCCAGCAGGGCCCAGGAAGAAGAGCCCAGGCTCCACATCTGTACCGCGCTAACCACTGCAGCATCCCTCACAGGGAGCTTCTAAGGCAGGAATGAGGATCACCTGTAACACGCTAACCGCTGCAGCATCCCTCACAGGGAGATTCTAAGACAGGAATGAGGATCACCTGTAACACGCTAACCGCTGCAAGCATACTTCACAAGGAGATTCTAAGACAGGCATGAGGTACCTGTACCGCGCTAACCACTGCAGCATCCCTCACAGGGAGATTCTAAGGCAGGCATGAGGTATCTGTGTGGAGCACCATATCTGAAATTTGTTGAACAAGTACTTGATACAGACCAGCCTTTATCTGTGGGGAAGGGCAGGTGGAGAGCCATTGTTCACAGTGTGTATGCATGTGTGTGTATATGTGTGTGCACACCTTCATGCGTATGTGTGTGTGTGTGTAGGTTGGATTTAGGTTTCTTCTTCAATCACTCTCAACTCTATTTTTAAAACATCATGTGTGTGTCCATGTGTCTGCATGTGGGACTGTGCAATGGACTGTGCTGTGCCCTGGGCGGGCAGGAGAGGGCATCAGAGCTCCTGGAGCTGGGGTTATAGGCAGTAGTCAGCAGCCCCAGGGGGTTCTGGGAACTGAACACCAGCCTTCTGCAAGAACAATATATACTCTCAACCCCTGAGCTGTCTCTCCAGTCACAGCATCAATATTTTAATAGCCATCTAACATCTGTTGAGCATCTAGGATTATGCTGAGGATATATAACTATGACATCATTTTCTTAATTTTTTTTTTTTGATCTGGAGACAAGATTTCCCTATGTAGATCAGGCTGGTCTCAAACTTACAGCAACCCTCCTGACTCAGTTTCTCAGGATCTGGGATGATGGGCATGAACCATCATGCTACATCTCTATAGCATTACTTTGTCTTACGTGAGGTCCCTAAAATGGGAAGGAAAGGGCGGATGAGACTTAACATGAGAAGCAGAATGGTCAAGAATGGAGGGAGATGAGAGAGGAGGAAGGAAGTGTGGTACTTCTCAAGACGAGTGTGGAGCTCACATGAAGACACTTGGGCGTCTTCAAACCTGCACGCGAGCCCCTCAGTTTCCTTCTCACACCAGGGTACCTACCTCAGTGGCAAAGAACCCTTTGGGCCGGTGCTTTCCCAGGGACGCAAGGCCACCAGGCCCAGGACTCTCGCTTGCACTGATGGTCTGCTGAGCAGCGGCCAAGATCTCATCCAGTTTGTCTGCGGGGAGTGAAGACAGTCAAAGAGACAATGCAAGTGGCCTACCACAGAGACCGGGCCACCTCGGGGCTCTTGTGGTCCTAGTCCTGTCTCTGGGAACACCTCCCAGTCCAGCAGGCAGGGCCCAGTGATGACAAGCACAGGAGAGTGGGTAACACAATGATGTAACCGGTTTCCAGGGCCCCAAGTGCTTAGCTCCCAGGTGTCTGAGGGGCACCCAGGGAGGAGGGCCCGAATGCATGCAGCATCCTCAAAGGCTGGGAGGGGGGATTTGGCATTAGGGAGCCATGCTGTGGCATCTTACTGAGTGCCATCTGATACACGGTCCGTTTTTTCTCCATGCTGGGCACTGGTGCTGGCTGTTGTTCATATTCTGTGGGCAAAGGAGAGGGATGAAGCTCAAGGGTACCCCTGCAGAGGGCATGGCCAGCAGGTGTGGACCAGCAAGTGTGGCCAACACAAGGTGGGGGCAGTGAGGGGCTGGGGTCAAGGGAAGGGTGAATCCGCCGCTGGGGTCAGGAGACTGGGCCCTCCCACCAGACCTGAACCCACTCACCAATTTTCTTCTTCCAGGGGGAGACTAGCCCAGGGGTAGACAGCAGAGGAGCCAAGAGTTAGGACATCAGGGGGAGGTGAGGGACCCCTCTTTGGAATGCCCACCTCCCTAAGGACCCGGGTAGCGGGATAGTCATTCATCTGCCCAACTGGCCCCAGGTCAGAGGAAAATGAGACCCACCCCAGGTCATGATATTCTGCCTGCTAGGAGTCGCTAACCTTCCTCTGTTGGTAGAGAGACAGTAGAAGAAAGGGTAGGGGACAAAAGGAGAGTGACCCATGGTAGGGGGACACATACAGACCCCCAGAGACCCAGGACAGAGAAACAGAGATACAAGAGGGCAGGGGGAGACTCAAAAACTCCCCAGTGACACACAGGCAGGCCACAGAACCTGGCCCAAGGACATGGAGGGGGGGCGGGACAGGAGGAGGACGAGGACCCCTCGTGACTAACAACACTGACAAAGTCAAGGGTGGTCCAGCCCCTTGCCCCTGGCCGCCCCTGGCCCTCAGCCCCGGCAGCCCCACAGGCTCACCCATTTCCTCCAGCTCTGAGGTCATAGACTTGGAACGCAGGGAGATGGCTGGGGGCGGGAGCCGCTTAGCCTGCTGGGATGCTGGAAAGGTGGGGGTGGGCGGGAGGTGTCAGTGTTGCCGGGAGAAGACCCCTCGACACCCATTCCTTCCACTGTGCTTCCAGAACTCTGAGAACAGCACCCCAGCACGCTGAGCCCTCTCTGCCTCAGTTTCTCCCCAGAAAGGTTATGAACAGGCAGGCCTTGAGGGGAAAGGAGAGCCTTGTGGGGGGTTGAGGAGTGACCCTAAGAGTCTTAATTTGGTGGCTGGAGGTGCCCCTTTGTTTTGATACAAAGTATCACGTAGCCTAGACTAACTCAAACTCATTTAGTAGCCCAGGATGGTCTCCGCCTTCTGATCCTCCTGCCTTTACCTCCTGAGTGCTGAGATTGCAGGTGTGCACCATAATGTCCCTCCCTGCAGCCTTGGGGCTGGAGCCCAGGGCTCTGTGTGTGCCAGGCCAGCTCTCCACGACAGCTACGGTGACAGCGGTGAAGAAGTACCTTTCTTGTGGACAGCCTCGTCCATGTCTGGGTGTCTGGTCACCATTACCACCTTGACCATCAGCGTGTTGCCTCCCTGGCGGATCATGTTGACTACCTGACGGTGGCCAACCTTCACTACGTTCTGTCCATTCACCTGTGTCGTGAAGGAGAGGGTAGAAGACCTTCAGCTCCCGAGTCCCAGACCGAGTGACCTTCTACCCCACCCTTTCTCATTCTTTAACCCTTCCACGGCTCCCTGTAATTCCCGTGTCCCCAGGAATGGGCTGACCTGCACACCCTTCATGTCCCTGTACTGCATATGTTGGGGGACAATTCTATGATACTTCATTTTTATATTTTTAGGTACAGTTTTACTCTGTGGCCCAGGCTGACCTGGAACTCACTAGGTAGCCCAGGCTGGCCTTGAACTAGTGGTAGTGGCAATTTCCTTGAGATGGCTAGCTGGGATGACAGGTGTGAGCCACCACTCTGGTGTGGGCACCTCTCAATGGTCCAGGGAGAGTTGCTGAATGTGGAGAGCAGGTGACAGTCTGTCCCCAGGGTCCCCAGAAGGACAGTGTGGCTGGGGCTCACCTCGATGAGGAAGTCTCCCATCCGTAGTCCAGCCCGCCATGCCACGCCACCCTCGTCCACAGACTCGAGGTACTGCAGCGCCGGGAAGGCCGGGGTGGGGGTGAATTCCTCGATGGGGGTCTGCGCTGCAGACGGGGAGGAGCCGGCGGGGTCGGAGGGGAGGGGGTGGAGAGGCCGAGCAGGGGATGGGGCTCAGACCAAGTCACAGTGGACTCACTGGAGCTGAGGGACCAGCACCCCAGGGTGGGGCAATGGGTGGGCTTTAGGGTGTGTGTGTAGGGGGGGTCCCTTCTCTTTTTCCGTCCTCCCTATCCAGGCCCTACTGCTTGGGTCAGAGAGGATCTCCCGTCCCCTCCCCGGCCAGCACTCACCCTTGGCCCCCCGTAGCACGAACCCGAACCCCTCACTGTCCTTCTTCTGCAGTAAGACTGTCTTCTCCTTGATGATGTAATCACTGGCAGGAGGCAGGAGGAAGGGATGGGGGTGGAGAAGGACTCATGAGGCACAGAGTTGGTGCCCCACCCAGTCACAGGGTGCCCCAGGCTCTGCATGGAGACCATTCACTGCAGTTCCCCACTCCCATCCAGTCTGTACTTATGCTCCAGACACCCCCTCAAAGCCCGGGGTGCTCCGGTTTCCACCCACTCTTTCCTCATTCATCCTTCCGTGAATCCATCCACCCATCCACTCAGCAGAGCTGTTACCGAGCCCACAGCGCACCAGGCACCCAGTGGGGTGGGCAGAAGAGGCTGTGAATGATCACAGCCCTGAATGGGTGCTGGCTGGCAGTGTCCTGTCTGTGACCTTGAACCTATGACTTTAACCTTCTGTGCTTCAGTTACCAAGTCTGTCCTGAGGGCCTGGCTGAGAAGACTGTGAGACATCCAGAGTCGTACTACACACACAGGGTAGGGCACAGGACCCACACCATGTCATAGGCCAAGGTGCTAAGCCAAGAGGCGAATGTACAAACACACCTCATCTCTTTTACTACAGGAAGGCCTCCAGAGGACAGACTGAAACAATGTTTACTTTGCCCTGTCCAGTATGGCAGCCTCTAGCTGCATAGGACTATTTTAAAGTGTCAGTTCCTCAGTTATGGTGGCCATGTAGTGTCCCTGATGACACAGAACACTCCTGTCAGTTACTGAAAGTTCCGATGGACAGTGCTGACTGCTGCATCCCTTGAGAAGTGTCCAGTGTGCCACACATAGGCTGTCAGAACACTCTGGTCACACACCAACTACCAGTCTTGATGATGCAAGCCCAGCTGCTGGGGAGGAGCTGAGAGAGGAGGAGCAAAAGCTCAAGATCAGCCCGAGTAACTTAGTGAGGCTCTGTCTGAAGACATCGCGTGAAAAGAGAGCTAGGGGTGTGGCTCAGAGCTAGAGCCCCTGCCTAGAACCCCCAAGTGAGGGGCTGGGGTGTGGCTCAGAGCTAGAGCCCCTGCCTAGAACCCCCCAAGTGAGGGGCTGGGGTGTGGCTCAGAGCTAGAGCCCCTGCCTAAAATCCCCCAGCGAGGGGCTGGAGGCTTCTTCCTAGAACATTTGCTAGGGTATGGATCAATAGTAGAGCACCTGCTTAGCATGCACAAAGGCCCTGGGTTCCATCTCCAGTACTAGAAAAAGTAAACACCAACTCCCCCTGAATATGGTGTTAATTCTAAAGCCGTATATCTCACTAGGACATCTTAGTAGGATGCAAACACAGGAAATGGATAAAATTCCAATCATAGCACCTGCTTTCCTGCTTCCTCAGATTGGCTGCAGCACAGCCTCAGTCCTGGATCACCACTGCACCCCACTCCACGCTCTCTCCGCCTGCTCATCCCAGTGTACGACAGGAACACCTGAACTGCTGCTCTGCCTCAAGCCAGTTCCTCTCAGAACACTCCAGAACACACGCACTGCAGTGCCTCTTTGTTAGCATCTAGAACCCAGGGTCAGCGCCATGCTCCCTCTCTCTCTGCAGCAATGCTCAGCAACCCCTCCACACACACTAAACCTCAGCTCGATCTGTGTGGCTTTCAGCCACTCCAATAATATCCATGCGGGTTCCCCAATTACCTACCCCCACATATTCAGCTAACAGCCCTCCACAAGTACTCCAGTATATTTCAGTGACACCCCCACACATCCCAGTATGCCCTGATTTTGACTCCCCTCACTTTGATATCAGTGTATTCCCATCACACGCCCTCTGAGTACCTCCCAGCACATGGGGATAACACCTAACTGTGTGCCTACTGTATTCTAGTGCCACCGTACCCCGTCAGTACCCTCTGTGAGCATCCACGGTAAAGACCCATGCTCCTGTACACCAGTGGGTGTTCTGCACGTGCCTGTGTGCTGCCTCCTTCCTTGTGTTTAATGGGCCCCACATCATGCATGCACACAGAGGCATACCCCAGCCATTGTGCTGCCCCAGAGGCCAATAAGCCTGTCCACAGGCTCCCGCCTCCTCCCCCACAGCCCTCCCCTTCCTCCCTCCCAGCAGTCTTTGCAGCTGCATGAAGCAGGTGCTGGGAGAAGATTGAAGGGTTGAAGAAAGGGGAGGGGTGGGAGGATGAGAGAAATGGGTCTAAGGAGGCTAGAAGGGTGAGGCCAATGGACAGTCTGGGGACAATCCAGAGGTCAGGGCACTTTGGCTCTTATTGTATTCTGTGGCAGTCTCATCCCGACACAGGGTGACGACCTTTTCTAAGCCCTTATGTTCTTACTACTCTGACACTCTCTCCACATGCCAAGAACCTCCCCATGAGGCAACAGTGCCCGTCATGCTGCCCCTTTACACCTCGCCAAGGCAAAGTCACCTTCAGTCATTCATGCATGCCTGCCACCCTCCCCTCTCCCCACTCTCTCTCTCTCTCTCTCTCTCTCTCTCTCTCTCTCTCTCTCTCTCTCTCTCTCTCTCTCTCTCTCTCTCTCTCTCCCAGTCTAGTCTACAGTTCACACTGTAGACTGTTTCAGCCTTCCTACTGTTGGGGTGATGTATGTTAGCCACCACATCCAACTCTGCAATCTCTTTCAGCCCTAGCTTGACACATAAACCTCATCCCGTACCCTGACCTCAGATCTGAGCCTGTTGTTCACATGCCAAGGCCACAGCTCACTACAGGCCAGGCAGCATTGAAAACCCTTCACAGCAGACCCACTGGGTATCTCCTCACACCCAGTCCACGGAGAAGACTTAAACACTACTAAGTTCCATTTTATAGGCAAGGAAGTAAGTCACAGACAGGTTAAGAAACTCTCCTGAGACACACAGTAACATTGTGTGCTTGTTCTCCATTCAGGGTCTCACTGTGGAGCCCTGGCTGTCCTGGAGCTCACTCTGAAGACCAGGCTGACCTCAAACTCACAGGGATCTGCCTGCCTCTGCCTCCCAAGCGCTAGGAATTTAAGGTGTGTACCATTATACCTAGCTGATAAGGAATCTTCAATACCTAAGAGAATATTCGGGTGACGTCAGTTAGAATTTCTTTCATGTCACACCACCCAAACACCTCAGACACACATTTCCAAAGCTGATCAGGCGACCTTTATGCTGGCTGGCCTTAGGTCAACTTGACACATAAACTAGAGCTATCTGAGAGGAGGGAACCTTAACTGAGAAAATGCCTCCATAGGATCTGCTGTAGGGCATTTTCTTAATCAGTGACTGATGGGGGAGGGCCCAGCCCATTATGGGTGGTGCCACATCTGAGCTGGAAGTCCTGGGTTCTATAAGAAAGCAGACTGAGCAAGCCATGGGAAGAGAGCCCGTAAGCACCACGTCTCCATGGCCTCTGCATCACCTCCTGTCTCCAGGACTCTTCCCTGGTTGAGTTCTTGTCTGGACTTCCTTATGATGAACAGTGTTGTGGAAGTATACACCAAATAAACCCTTTCCTCCTCAACTTGCTTTTCAGTCACGGTGTTTGTTTCAGCAATTGAAACCCTAACCAAGACAGCCCCGGACTGCTTATCCAGCCTCTGGGGTTTATCCTAACTTCAGCCAGTAACACAAGTGATACATTACAAACCATGCATGGCCAACCACTTTTAGGTCATTAATATTTAAGTCACTACAACATTCCTGAGTGGGGTTGATTGCGAGTGTTCCCATCTTTAAACTATGTAAACTGAAGCACAGAAGAAGGGCCTGCTCAAGATCACACCAGCTAGAATGGTAAAGACCACCAGTTAGGTTTCCTGA
Source organism: Alexandromys fortis (assembly GCF_014885135.2). Classification (NCBI taxonomy): domain Eukaryota; kingdom Metazoa; phylum Chordata; class Mammalia; order Rodentia; family Cricetidae; genus Alexandromys; species Alexandromys fortis. The sequence continues at coordinate 1,971,708 of NW_026068073.1, forward strand.
AAGCCACACGTCCCAGTAGCACCCAATTCTCTCCATTCCCAAAGCACTCCCATCTGTTCCTCCCCGGCACATGGACCCCAGCATGCTTCAGTGTCTCTGTACCTTTGTGTGCCCTGTGCCTGATGTAGTACCTGCTTTTCTGCCTCCTCCCTCTTCTACCCCTCCCTCTGCACCATCCTATGTCTCCATGTTTCCCCAGACTACCTCATCAGACAGCCGGTCTGACGGTATCCTTAGGATATACGGGGAAATCACCCCTGCTCCCAGTCACTCTGCTCATCCCTTCTTCCAAGGGTCCTCTTTGTATTTCTACAATCTCTTCACCCTTGTCTGCCTCCTCTCCAAAATTCTTGGGCCTCGGGCCCCCACATTCTCTTGCCAACTATATAGATAAGCTCGTGGTGTCCCCCAACAGCCTCCACATCCCTTTCACTGCGTGCCCCGCCATCCATGGAAAGCTCTTTCTCCTTTGGGTATCCACAGCACGGACTAGGTTGGTTTTCCCAGCAGCCGCTTATGCTCACATTCCCTGCAAACTCCAGGCTCTGGTGCCCGGTCCCCGCCCCCAAATCCTCTTCCTACCGCCTGTCTTCCATTCTCATCTCGGCACCTTTCTTGGCACTCAGCACCCCCAAACTCCAGTACCCAAACCCTTTCCAGTACCCACACATCTTATTTCCCCTCTGTCCAGCAAACCCGCACTTCCCCCCTCCCCGCACCCCCTCCAGTGCACACACAGCACCACCGTATGTGGTGCAGACTACCTGCCCATCAGGAGCTGGCACCATGTCCTTCCCCAGGCCATCCCTCCGTGTCCCAGAGAAGGTCTGGTTCCCTCATGGAGACTGCGGCGCGACTGCTCCCCACCCCCACCCCAGGTCCTTCTTGCCCACTCAGGATGCAACAGCCTGGAGCCGGCTGCCATCCACAGTGTTCCCTCAGGTCCTCAGTTCCCTCCCTGCGTTCCTATCTCGGCAGGCCTCTCCACGGCCTGCACAGGGCCCCCGCATGCAAGCAAGTCGGCCCCTGTCCCCATGCTGAGAGCAGCACACAGGCAGGTGCCAGAGCCCCATGCAGAAGCTTGACGAGGTTCAGCCCACGTGCCCCCATCCCCGCAGAGGGTAGAACCTCGGGCGTCAGGGTCGTCCCTCCCCATGCAAAGACTCCTGGGGGCACGGAGCAGGGTACGTGGGGACAGAAACACAAGAGCGGGGGAGGAGGGGGCAGGCCAAGGCAGAGGAGGTTGGGTGTTGGGAAACACAGCCGCAGTCTCTGGGACAGATGCTTTCTCTCTCTCTCTCTCTCTCTCTCTCTCTCTCTCTCTCTCTCTCTCTCTCTCTCTCTCTCTCTCTCTCTCTCTCTCTCTCTCTCTCTCTCTCTCTCTCTCTCTCTCTCTCTCTCTCTCTCTCTCTCACACACACACACACACACACACTCACGTGTGCGCGCACGCATACAGACACATAGGCGTACATACGCACACAGTCCCCAGACAGCCTCGCTATGGTTCTAAGTCACACAGAGACAGACACCCCCCACGCAGGGACACACAGATGGACATAGGCGGGGGGGGGGGCTTGGAGCCCACAGCCTCTCCATTTCTGTCTGTCCCTCACACACACGCAGGCGGTCATAGGCACACACATCATTGACACACGCACAGCCGCACAGTGACACGCAGCGGAAAAGAGGAGGGGAGGGAAGGCCGGGGGCGGGATGCCTGTGTGATGGAGGTGTGTGTTGGGGGACCGACTGTGAATGGGAGACAGGGGTATGAATGGGGGGACTTGCTGACTCTAGGAAGAGGGGCGGGGATGCGGAAGATTGGAGGGCTAGGGGGCTTGGGGTATCTGGGGGGGCCCTGGGAAAGGGCTCCTTAGAGTAGGGGAGTTAGGGCTGCCAGAAAGGGCAAGAGTGGGTTGCAGAGTCTAGCTGTAGTGGGCTCTTTTCATTGGAGGGTGGGCAAAAAGTCTTGGAGAGCACAGGAGGCCCTGGAGCAGCGTCTGAGGCACAGGAAGAAGGGAGGAGGAAGAGAGGCGGGTGCTGAGCTGCTGAGAGAGGGTCTGGGAGGGCTCAGGCCTAAAGAACGGAGGCTGCGAAGAGGAAAGTGGACAGGTCTGGGGGCCCTGAACGCACGGAGGGTCGTGCCAGGGACGAGCGGGTTGCGCGCCGTTACCTGTAAATGTACCAGACGCTGCGCCGCCGGGGCCCCAGCGCCGGCCAGCTGGAGGAGAGCGCAGGGGGCGGCTGGGGCAGGGCGCCCCCGCCGGGGCCACCCCCGACTGCAGACAAAGCCATCGCCACCGCGGCCCCGGCCCCGGCCCAGGTCCCGATCCGGGCCGCCCCCGCCACCACCGCGGCCGCCGTCGCCGCCGCCGCCGCGTCCCCGTCCCCGCTCGGCTGAACCCCCGTGTCCGGGCCCCCAGGCCCCGCCTCATGCTGACCCGTGCCGGGAGGGGGGAGGGGCCGGGGGAGGGGGCGCGCACCCCCCTTCGGGAGGGCGGGCAGCCCCGGGGGGGCTCACATGCTGCGGCGGGCGCGTAGGGGACAGTGCATGGCTGAGGCTCCAGCACCGCGGACAGCTCCGGAGGCGGCCGCGGCCCCGCGTTAACCCCTTGGCGTCCTGCGCCGGGCAGCCGGGAGGAGTGGGGGGGCGGGCGGGGGAGGGTAACGCAGGGGCCCCTTTGGCGGGAGGAGGGGGAGGGGTAAGACTCGGGGAGGGGGAGGGGGGGGCCCCGCCGGCCCCCCCCCCCCCCCCGCGCACTATACCTCCCCCTTTACAGAGTCCTCTCGCGCAGGTGCAGAGAGAGCGAGCCAGAGAGCGGGAGCGCAGGGAGAAGGACGCAGCGCCACACATCATTTAAGACGCCTCGCCACAGCATGTGGCGTGCAGGGACAAGCAGGCAGACAGCCCCACACTTTCGGGGCAAGGGACACCCAAGGTTGAGAGAGGCCGACCCCTCCCCAAGAGAGGGTAAACAGCTCATCCTCAGTGCAGACATACACACAAGTCGTGCCCAACATAGTAAGAGAAGGCAGGGTGAGGGGGTGGGGTGGGGTGAGGGACCTAAAACACTCAACTGGGACCCAGAACACCGAAACAGAGTCGTGAGGGACACACACACACCACCACTCACCAGAACCATGGACCCCCACCTCACGGCCCCTCCCCCAGGCAGGAGGAGAGAGGGTGGCACACCCCACGGGGTAGGTACACGAGCAAGCATGGCCCAGCTCTGGCTGAGATGCTGGGGACCAACAATAAGATGTAGAGTGTGAGCACAGGAGCCAGGTCACCGCAGACTGGGTCAGGAAGAGCAGAGGGAAGGCGGTACTGAAGGGGCCTTTGGATCGCAGCCCCAGGAGACGTGGAGAAGGGACAGGAATGGTAAGGCTTCAAGACAGGATATTAGTAAGAAAGGGAGGATGGAGACTGGGGTTGAAAGAGACCCCTCCGCATCAGTCTTTAGAACAAGTGACATCACCCCAAGACCCAGGCCCAGGAGAACCGCCCCTCAGAGGCCGACTTGGGGTAGAGGGAGCCTCCATACTCACCCGGTGCCCAGAGCCAGAGACGTACCAGGTGAACAGGCACAAAATGATTCGCCTCAGACCCTGGGGCGCAGAGTGGCTGGCACCCAGCCCCACCTTGTCCCCCACCCGTGGTATCATTCCTTTCTCCTCCCGCAACCCAGACCTTCCCCCACTGGCCAGAACACAGACACAGGTTTGGACACATTTAATGGAGGGATAATGAGAACAGGGAGAGCCTTCCCTGGGTTGGGGTGGGATGGGGTGGCAGAGGAGGGTGTCACCTTTCAGACGGTACATTATGGCATCCCTTCCCCAGAGCAGAACCCTGTGTCCAGGGAATCACCCCTCCTCTGCCCTTCCCTCCCACAGCATTCCAGGTTCTGAACCCAAGAACCAGTCATAGAGAAGACACACACACAGCAGGGCCAGCAAAAACACACACAGTAACACAGGGTGTCTAGAGAGATCTGTCCCCTGTTCACGTGTGAGCAGGCACATGGACAGCTCTGGCAGGGCTTGCTTGCCGCAGCCAGAGAGGCGCACATGTGCAAAGCCAGCCACGCAGTCAACACTGACACCAATGCACCCATGTGCATTGAGAACTGCAGCTCACGGCCTTGGTTAGGGTATATTCACAGTGATATCCAACTCAGGGCCTTCTGCCTGTACATGCACGCGGATGTGTCATGCACACTGGCAGAGACAAACAGCGTCCACACGCGGGGACTCCTCAGCTCGGGTCATGCACATATACACATTCTCATCCCCCAAATACAAGCACCCCATCCTGGTTCAATCCCCACCCTACCCCGCCCCTCTCACCTCCCTGAGTCAATCCCATCGATCAGACTTCAGAAGCAAGTCAGCCAGCAGCCAAGGAGGGGACAGGTGTCAGTGTACCCCTCTCTCTGTCCCCACCCATGGGGTCCTGCTGGTTCCACCCCACACACACTGTATAACACATAGGATGTACATATGTCTACAGTATGGGACTACACATAGATAGGGAAACAGGAAGGAGACCAGGACTGCTAACTAGCCCCCACACAAGAACCCAGGGCCCCAAGATACCCCAACCCATGTTTTGGGTATCCCCAAACTAGATGGTCCCAGTGGCTGCCAGGGACGGATTTGGGATTGGGCTGTTCATTAACAGAATTCTGCCTTTTCTGAACTTTCAAGTTGACCAAGATGAGAAAGAGGCCTTAAAGTGGGGAATGTACAGGGAGCTAGGAGCGGCGGGGACCTAAGGGTGTGAGGACATTTACCTTGGGGCATCGAAGCTGTCGTAGGAGCCCACTGTGTAATGCCTGAAGAGTCTCTTTGCCTTGTCACTTCGGCTTTCTGCAGGGACAAAATACCATGGTTCCTGACTTTGTAAACAGCAAACTCAAGCCTATCCCCAGACTCCTGCACCCCATCAGCTGGGGCAGGAGGGGCAGGAAGGGCATAAAGGTTGTAGTGTGTGAGGGAGACCATTCCTGGTTACCTTGTCTTCCTTCCTGGGAGCGATTTGCCACCTCTTCTAGACAGTCAGAGGGGAACCAGCCAACTCGACCTTTGACCTGGCCTTCCCAGAAGCCTCCTTCCCCGATGCTGAGCACTGGATAGGACAGTGGGGACAGGGGACAGGGAAATGTCTTGAGCTTTCTTTCCTTCTTCTTTTTCTTTCTCCTCTCTTCTTTCCACCCCCCCCAACCCCACTATATTTTTGAGATAAGTTCTCATGTATTCAGGACAGCCTCGAACTCACTGTATAGCGATTCTCTTCCCTTGGCCTCCTCAGTGCTAGGATGAGAGGTGTGTACCAGCAAATCCAGTTTATGTGGTGCTGGGGATCGAACCCAGGGCTTTGTGCATGCTAAATCCTCTAGCAACTGGACCCCTCCTTGATGTTTCTAGGCTTCTTTTTTGCTCCCAACATAGCTGGTGCACCCTGTCCTGTTATTCTAACACTCAAAGATGTCCTTAAGATATATTTGAGGCATGGGGAGGGAGAGATGGCTCAGAGGTTGAGAGCATTGACTACTGTTTTTCCAGAGGACCCAGGTTCAATTCCCAGCACCCACAAGGCAGCTCATAACTGTCTGTAACTCCAGTTCCAGGAGCACACAAGTGTTGTACAGACATACATGCAGGCAAAATGATCATAGACATAAAGTAAAATAAAAAATATTTAAAAAAAATAGCTTGTGCAGGATTTGTGTGAATTCAAGGATTGCCTGGGCTATATCTCAAGACCTTATCAAAAATCAAAACAAAAACTTAGGGGTAGGGGATGGTGAGATGACTCAGTGGGTAAGATGCTTACTATTCAACCTGAAGGACCAGAGCTTGGATCCATGTTGAAACCACACACAGACCTTTAACACTGCTGTTAGGAAGCAGGAGGGCTACTGGGGCCTGCATTACACTAGCCTAGCTCCAAGAGCAGTGAGAGACCCCACCTTTAGGGATAAAGCAGAGAGCGACTCAGCAGAACACCCAAGCCCTCCTCTGGCCTCTGCACATGTGCACCTGTACACAGTGTGCATATACCATATCACACCCAAAACCCCAAATGAACAGAGCTGGGACAGAACATCTATAAACCCGAAGGGGTTCTTAGAGCCTAGAGAGTTCAAAGCCAGCCTTAAACAAGAGACCTTGCCTCAAAACCAAAAACAGAGGGTCCAAGAAATGGGGGTGAGCACAATGGAGAACCAAGATGGGACATTCTTGCATGTGAGCTTTCTACCCCTGAGGAGCATATCAGGTAGGCTTGGGGAACAGACTGGATTCTGTGGCACGATCCTCCCTGACTAGGGACAGGTCCACACTTGGTTCTTGTACCTTCTAGTTACCACCCACAGCCTACCTGGGTGTACCCTTAATCCTCCAAAGTCCTGTAGCTCAGAGAGCTGCTCTGAAGGCATCTCTTGCCATCCCTCCCTCCTCACCCACAGTTGTGGGCATTGGTAACTCTCAGTCCTTTGGCAGACCAGCCTGCTCTCATCCTGTTCCCTGTCTGGTGTTGAAGCAGAGAGAGATGGCAAGGAGACTGGGCTCTCACTCCAGGCTAGAACTCGAGAGGGGACACTTTTACTATTCCTATTTTAGTGACAAAGAAGCTCAGAGAGCTAATGCCACTTGCCATCTGCCCAAGGTCACAAGGCTGGTTACTGTCGCGGCAGAATTGGAACACAAGCCTGTGTGGTTGCAAGAATAAAGCTTTGAGTGGCTAGTGTGTGCCTGAATTCCCATCCAAGGATCTCAATACTGTTGCCAGTAGCAACAGACACACTGTCCTTTCTGTATCTCAGTATTTTCCCCCAACTCTGTCTGTACTTGGTCCTTCACCTGTTTTCCCTTCTCAGTCAGTCCTCAACTCTTTCTAGGTTAAAAAAAAATCTGAAGGCAAGCTGGGGCTGGTAGCACAAGCTGTTATCCTAGCTGCTTGTAAGACTGAGGCAGGAAGGTGGCAAACTCAGGATGTGCCTAGGTTGCACAGTGAGTTCAAAGCCAACCTCTGCAACTTAGTGAGACCCTGTCTCAGAAGGAAAAGTGAAAGAAGGGCTAGGAGTGGCTTAGCAGTAGGGCACTGCCTAGAATCCCGCAGTGGAGGACTGAGGCGTTGCTCAGTGATAGAGGTCCTGCCTAGAATCCCCTAAAGAGGTGCTGGGGTGCTAAACTTAACGATGGAATGCTTGCCTCCTCACTTCAATTCCAACTACTGAACACGACTGAGGATCTGGAATATGGTTTAGTAGATGAACTGCCTGTCTCACAAGCGTGAGAACCCGAGTTCAATCCTCCAGAGCCCACAGAGAAAGCTGGACGTAGTAGCACACACCATAATTTCACTGTGGGACGGTAGATCCCTGGGGATTGCTGGCCAGTGAGCCTAGCCTACTTGGTAAGCGCCAGGGTAGTGAGTCCCTGTCTCAAAAAAGCAAGGAGGATTGGTCTTGAGGAACACCGTCCAAGGTTGACTTCTGGTTTCTACATAAGCACTCAACTGTATGCATAACTACTTACCACACGCACACGCACGCACGCACACACGCACACACGCACGCATGCACACACGCATACACACACGCACGCATGCACACACGCACACACACGCACGCATGCACACACGCACACACACGCATGCACACACACACACACGCACGCATGCACGTACGCACACACACTCAAAGATGCTGAGGACCACACTTGAAAAGCCTCTACCAGAGCTCAGATGACACTAGGTATCGCCATGAAGCTCTCTCAGGGATAAGGGGAAGCCCAGGTCATAGATGCAAGCAGACAACAGAGCATTCAGGGAGCTGGGCTCTCGGTTGGTTCTGCCATGCCTGGCTGCTTGGGCTTGAGAGCAATCATTTGCTTACAAGACAAACGAGTGCTGATCAAGTGTCAGGTGCCGAGACATCAGCTGGACGCAACCATGGAGTTCCTGCCTTAGGGAAGCTTCCATACCAGCAGCCCGTGGAGGAACTTCCAAGTGGAATACTGATCACGGGGACAGAGGAGGCCGGCATGGGAGCATATGCCTTTATCCCTGGCACTCCAGAGGCAGATACAGGAGGATTACTGTAAAGTCTAAGGACAACCTGGTCTACAACAGTGAGTACCAGGTTGGCAAGAGCTACATAGTAGACACCTGTCTCAAAAAACAGGGATGTGGGGGTTGGAGAGTTGGCCCAGAGGTTAAGAGTACTGACTGCTCTTGCAAAGGACCCAGGTTCTAGTCTCAGCATCCACACAGCGACTCACAACCAATGGTGATTCCAGTTCTTGGGGATCTGATGTCCTCTTTTCACTTCCGTAGCACTGGGCATGCACATGGGACATACATTTATGCAGACGAATCATACATACATATAAACTAAAAATAAATCAAGATTTAAAATAAAATAGTGGAGGTGGATGTGAAGGACTGGCTTCCAGGGTTGATTTGGATGATCTGGCTGGCTGGGATGGCAGGCCAGGTGTCCCCTTCCTCCCTCACCACTCACATGCATCCCTCCTGAAATGTGCACTCGCTCAGTCTAAGAGAACGACCTTTTCCCGTAGAGAAGAACCTGTCTTCACTCAACTGGTTTCTACATAAGCACTCCCTGCCAGAACCTCTATACAAACTCTCAAATGGAAGTAGGGCTGGAGAGATGGCTCAGTGGTTAAGAGCACTTGTGTGCAATCGTTAGGACCAGAGTTCAGGACCTAGAACCCATGTAACAAACTGGGTGTCCCATGCATGCCTACAGTCCCAGTTCTAAGGTGGGTAGAGATAGAAGGATCGCTGGGGCTTGCTGGCTTTCAACCTAGTCTCTGCCTCAAAGAAATAGGCAGACAATGGCTCCATACTCACACAGGCATAGGCACCATGTATATTCCTACACACACACACACACACACACACACACATAAACAAGTAAATACCTCTTAAAACGGGGGGGGGGGTGGACGGAAACAGTGAACTGAATAATGAACAAGACATCCACATATCCCTGAAACTTGAGACACCCTAATAGCTGAGGACACAAAGAGACCACGGAAGGATATTCTACATAAATGGTAGAGAGTGTTAGAAACCAAAACATGCTGGTTCATGTATATCACCCCAGCACTTGGGGGTGGAGGCAAGAAGACTGCTGATAGTTAAGGCAAGTCTTGGCTACAGAATGAGTTCAAGGCTACGCTGGGCTACAGCGTGATACCCTACCTCAAGATTGATAGATACATAGATTGCTAGATAAATGGATTGATAGATATACAGATGATAGATAAATAGATAGACACACAATACATGATACAGATACAGCTAATAGATTGTAGGCTAGATTAAAAGTTACATGTTATACACATACATGATGGATAATAGATACATATCGCGCGCGCGCGCACACACACACACACCTCCCTAACCTTGCCTAAGATCCAACTCTCTGGATGCAAACATCTGAACAAGCTTCGAGGTCTTCCTCATATCTATGTCCCCTGAAAGGATGCTTGTCCAGCCATCACTGGTCTTTCTCTAAGTGGTCATGAGAAGGAAAGATGCCTTTTATGCAGCATTTACAGCATCCAAAGACTGACCTAAGAGACTTAGTGACTTTCATGATTCTCCCTAGAGTCTTGTTTTAAAGACAGTGAGACCAGGGCTCAGAGAGGTTGGTTTCTAGAACTCTTTCCTCTAAGAGGTGGTGGGCCAGGATTTGAGCTCAGACAGCCTGCTGCTCAGCTGCTGCACTGAGGGCTCCTGGGTAGATAAGAATACGGCAGAAAATTATCCTCTGTTTGATATGAATCATATTCCCATCAACATGGTTCCCTAAGTCCAGGTGCCCATTTACCCAGGAAGGCACACTACCCATGCTGTGAAGGCCGCATCCTGTGGGCCACAGTCACTGCCTCCTGAGAGACGGCCGGGCACGGTCACTTGTAATCCCAGCACTCAGAAGGTGGAGGCAGGATAACCAGAAGCTCAAGGTTCACCTGAGCTACTAAGTGAGTTTGAGGTGATCTTGGGAAACATAAGACCCTGCCTCAAGAAGAAAAGTTCCAGGAGCCTAGAAAATGGTCCCATTGGTAAACTGCCTGCTGTGTAAGCACAAGGACCTGAGTTTGGGTCCCCAGCACCCAAATAAAATGCCAGGAACAGTTGTGGGTGTCTGTAAGGCCCAGATCAGGAAGCAGAGATAGTGGGTTCTTGGAGCTTGCTGGGTAGCCAGCCTGTCTGAGTTTAGTGAGAGACTCTGTCCCAAGAAAACAATGTGGAGAGGGGATTGAGGAAGGCACCCAATGTCAGCCTCGGGCCTCGACATACACACTACACATGTGCACAAACACCAGTATGCACATGTGCCAACACAGATTCAAACACTCTTGCACACATGCAAGACCACACACCATAAACATACATACACACAAAAAGAAGAAAAAAACCCAAGAACTTCCCATGAGGCCCACCACATTTCAATCAATGTTCCTCCAAAACTCAGTCAGTCTCTTCCTCCTGACACTGTCCCATACAGTGCCTCCCTCTCCTCCAAGCCAGAGGGACCTCTCAGGGGTCTCTCGGGTCCCCAGCGAGAGAGTCCCTTCACCCTGTACCCACCCAGCCACACCCTGTCACCTTTGATCTTTTCGCCTTTACTCAGAGAGATCTCCCCTTCTCCTTGAGCCTGGTATGACTTCACCGCCATGAAGGAGCGTCCGGGTACCGCTGAATAGAGCTTCCTACGTCTGCCTCTGCTGCCCAGGGAGCCCCCAGGGCCCCCAGAGCCCCCAGTTCCCCCAGCCGGCCCTTCTCGGGGTGTCCCGCTGGAGCTGCAAACACAGAAGTGGTGAGAGGCAGGGAGAGTAGAGGGCATTTCTGGGGACAGTCAGGGCAGGGACAGGTACCGCTTTTCCAAGTTCTGGTATCCTTGGGAGACCAGCTGCACCCCATCTCCTGTCTTCAAACTCCTAGTTCCACCCCTCCCACGGTCTGCACAGACAGCCTGATTCAGCTTCCTGAACCTGTGCCGGTACATCCTCCAGCTCTTGAGCTTCCCTTCAGAGACTCCTAGCCTCCTCCTGGGGCAGGTCCAAGGCCGCGGCCAACTGCTCCTAGCCTTCTCCAGGGGCACACCTCGTGGGCCTCCCTCTCTCCCTGGCATTCTTACCAAAGAACGGTCCCCTCTCCTGCTCCCTTGGCTCTCAGCTTCCTCTCCCTGAACTCCTGAACAGCCTTGGACATTATTCCCAAAGCCCCTATCTAACCCAATCCCCTCTTCCTGCTCTTTCCTCTCTCCTCTTGCCCGCTGCCATCTGTCTGTGCTCATAGGCTGTAAGCTATTTCTTCTAGTGTCCCGCTTAGCCCATGCCAGCAGTGAGGCCAGGCATCCCTAACATGGTCATTTTACCCATGAGACAATGAGAGATACAGGTGTGTACGGGACCGCCACCCTTGGGACAGGAGGTGAGCAGCTGGGCTGACTGTGTGGGTGCTGGAATGGGCTGGGCCGGCGGCTGTGGACCTGAGTACCACCTACCTGGGGCGGCCTCGAGGCTGTCTCTTGGTATCTTCAGGATGTCTCCCTCGGGATGGGGAGCGTGCCCGGGCACCTCGGGGGCTGCTGGCGCTTCGGAGGGTCCCACTACTGAGCTTAGTGCTGGGGGCCGAGGGCTGTGACTGGCCCTGGGGTCCTGAGGTAGGGCCAGGGGTCCCAGATGCTGAGGCCCCTGGGGCCGAAAACACCATCCAATCAGGCAGCGCCATGCTTGTGTCGCTGTTAGCTCTCAGCAGTGCTGGGGGTACAGTCAGCCCTGCACCCGGGGGTCCCCGACGGCGGGCTGCATACTTGGGGGACTCCTGGAAGGGCACTGAAAGTGAGGAGTGGCGGTCAGGGCCAGGCAGGTGGGATGGGGAAACAGAAGCATGAGGAGTGGCGGTCAGGGCCAGGCAGGTGGGATGGGGAAACAGAAGCAGGGAGGGACCGCGAGGGCAAGAGGCGCGGGAGACCAGAAATGGGGGAGGGGCGGTGCTGAGTCATTCCCTCTCCCCTCCTCAGGCAATTTTGAAACTTTGCGGAGTCTGTGTCCCACCCTGACACCCTTCAATCGGGCCACCAAGTCTGTGACCCCAACATGAACCCTCAGCTCCTCCTTCATCCCAGCTCTTTTTCACTCACCCACATCCTGTTCCCGGTGGTTACGGATCAGTTCCCCCAACTCAAAATTCCCAGCAATCACAGCCACCTGTAGGAGGGGGACAGGGAGGTGGCTGCTCAGCAGTGAGCAGGGACAGGAAAGCTAAGCCACTCCACTGAGCTGACCCTGTCCCTTCTCCCAGACCATGCTCCCTTGCAGCTTTCCTCACTGCCCTTCCTCTTGTCCCCTCGTCCTCTGTGTCCCCTGCCTCAGTTCCGAAGCCCAGACCTGGAAGGGTGTCTGTCCGTTATTATTTTTCACATCCTTGTTTGCTCCACGATAGAGGAGGATCCTGGCACAGGTCTCCTGAAAAGGACAGCGGTGGTCCAGGAGGGAAGGAAAGGAACAGTAAGTTAGTTAGCATGAGTAACACGCCGACCTAAACTAGCGTTAGCCAGGAGAGCAGCCTCTTGGCACTGTGGCAGTCCCAGGGAGAGCTGGACTATGTGTCTAGAGTACACTGGGAAGCTAGGCCTGGGGACTCACATCTCTCATCCTAGTTCATTTGGGAGGCTAGGTCAGAAGGATTACAAGATCAAGACCAGTTCAGGCAACTTAGCAAAACGCTGTCTTGAGATAAAAAGTAAAAAGTGAACTTGTGATGCAGACCAGTGGTAGAGTCCCTGCCTGGAATCCCCCAGTGAGGGGCTGGGGTGTGATTCAGGTAGGACGTCTGCCTACCATGTGCAAAGTCCTGGGCTCCATCTCCAGCACAAGATGTATAAATAAATGGGCAGTTTCGTGGACTTAGCTTGCGAGAAATCCATCTCTAGTTGTTTTATGCTGCTTCCTAGTGAAGTGATAGTAGCTCTCTGGTTTCTCCCGCCAGATTCCAGCAGCTGCCTCCTGCTAAGGTGGTTGGGCTTAAGATGTGGCTAAGCCAGAAGCAGCCCTCGGCTCTGTGAGGGGCTCCTTGTCTTGTGTGTCAGGAGCTGAACTTCAGAAGGGAGCTCACTGAGTGGCCCGACAGAAATCACTGCACTTGTCTCCCAGCTGGGGAGGCTAAGCTCTCTGCACATTCAAGGTCACTGATTGGCCTCAGATTCCACTCCAGGTCTGCATTTGTGCATGTGTGTCTGTGTGTGGGAACAATGTGTGTATGTGTTCCTGTGGGTGACTATGCGATGTGGGGGTCAGAAGACAACACTGCTTTCCACCTTGCTGGAGAAAAGGTCCCTCGCTTGATGCTGCCTATGTCGGGCTAGCAGGTCCATGAGTTTCGGGGGATGTCCCTGTCTCTACTTCCCATCTCCCTGTAGGAGCAGTGGGATTACACAGTCACGCTATCATGCCTGTTTTACATGGGTTCTTGGGATTTGAACTTAGGCCTTCTTGCTGACATGCAAATGCCTTTAAGCTTTGATCCATCACCGCAGTCTCCCACGTCTGTCTTAGTGGCACTCTCTGTGAGGCTCAGAAGGAATAGCACACAGAGTCAAGGGTGGAGGTCAGGTGGGAGACAGGGGGGACATACAGAGCCCCGTCAGTCACTTAGCTCTCCCTCCCTCTGTGCTAAACTAGATCTCTGAAATGACCCCCAAAACCTCACCCAAACAACCCACTTAGCTCTCCCGCCCCGACCTCAGTGCTTATCACAGTCCCTTTCTCCAACCTGGCTGGCCACTTCCTCCCCATAGCAGGCACCCTTCTGCTCAAGGGCCTTTGCACTCTAAAGAGCAGCTTGGAATTCTCCATCCATCAATTCCTACACAGTAGCTCTCATTTTATTTGGGTTTTATACCGAACCATCTTTTCAGAGAGCCCTTCCCTCACTGCCCTACCCTTTGCTGTCTGCTTGAGACAGGGTCTCAGAATAGCCTGCTCCTCGCTGTGCAGCCCAGGCTGGCCTCAAATGCATGACAATCTTCTTCAGCCTCCTGAGTGCTGGCAGGAATTTTTCACATATCCCTTCCTCCTATCTCTCTAGAACTCTCTTGCATGGATTAGTATTCTTCTAAGCCAATATTAACCCATTTCCTTCAAAACACCATATGCCAGACATCCCGTATTCTGTATTTCTGTCTTCTATGGTACGTCACACAAAGGTTCTGTCTGTGACCCCAGCCTCCGACAGCAGTGTGCAGCCCACAGGAACTACCCAGGGACACTTACTCAGTGGGGAAATCTGGCCTTTGTCTTAGCCGGGACAAACCCACACTGGCCTGTGGTTCCACTCCACTCTGGCTCCCTTGAATGTGAATTTCTAGTGCCTCTGTTTAACATACCTTCTACGGGAATCACTTAAGTGGATACTTTGTACTTGATACAGGCCTGTTCTGCAGGATGGGATCAGAGCAGGCAAAATTTGTGCCTAAACCCTTGCAGCCAGTTCCTGGAGCAGGTGGGGTATGAACCTGGCCTTCAGATGCTGGTGTTTGTCTGTCTGGGTCTGACTGCTAACATCACTTCCTGCAAGTGCAGTTTGCGTTCTGGTTGTTTTGTGTGTAAGCACGTATAACCACGGATCCCATGCTGTCATATATATATGTTTTGCATGTTCGAGGGGCATGGGGTTATCACAGTGTGATTCACAGCACCGTACTTTATCCCATGTCTGACCAAGTTTAAATGCCCACATTTTAGTGAGTAGCTCCCTCCACTGGACACCTGGAGAATCTTGTAGCACTTATCTCATGGGATTCTGATTATTTGTTTAAACATTCACCCAACTGAAAGCTTCCTCTACCTTTCCTGGGCACCTGAGTTATCTCCCATCCCCAGAACTGGCACCAAGCACACAGTAGGTGCTCAAGAAATACACTTGGAAGAAATAAAGATGGAGAATGTGGAGCTGTCAATCAAAACTCATTTGCTCTAGTCACTCAATTATTCATTCAGTAGTTGAGTCATTCAATCTGTCAAAAGCAGCAGCCACCTGTCCAGAGTTCTCAGTCCTGAGCTGCTCACACTTCTGGTGGAGATCCACAGCTCCACCATCCGCTCAGTCAGCCGTGCATTCGTTCATCTCCCAGAAGGAGCAAGGATACTGTTTCTGGGGGCTTGGGACAGAGCAGTCTTTGAAATCCTATCCCCATTTTGAGACAGACTCACAGTCTAGGACCGGTCTGTGCAAACTACAGGGCCAAGGGAACAGACAGTAGGAGTGACAGTCAGACCCAGCCCAGATAGGTGGATGAACGGACAGATGGATATATAAATAGATGGATAGGTGGGTGCAGGAATGGGTGCTTGGGTGTAAAAGAAGTACTATGTTCTGGGGGCTTGGAACAGAACCAGAACCTACCAGATCCTGTCCCCACCCTTGAGAGGCTCACAGCCTAGGGAACCTGACCTTTGCCAGAAGACGGATGGGTGGAAAAGTGAACGGGTGGACAGACAGATGGGCGGATGGATGGATGGGTTGGTACTAGATAGGTAGGTAAGTGGGTGTGTGTATGTGTATATGTATGTATGTATGTATGTATGGATGGATGGATTGGTAGTAGATAGGTAGGTAAGTGGATGGGTGGGTGTGTGTATTGATGGGTGGATGGATGGGTTGGTAGTAGATAGGTAGGTAAGTGGATGGGTGGGTGGATGGATGTGTGGGTGGATGGGTGGGTGTATGTATGTATGTATGGATGGATGAATGGATGGATGGGTTGGTAGTAGATAGGTAGGTAAGTGGATGGGTGTGTGTGTGTGTATTGATGGGTGGATGCACTGGTGTTGTGTAAATAGATGAGGATGAGTGAAGGGGATGGGTGGTGAGAAGGTGGATGGACGGATGAATGGGTTGTTGGGTGGATGGGGTGTGTGAGGATAAATGTGTAGATGGGTGGGTGATGGATAGGTGTGTGGTAGATGGGTGCACTGATGTGTCTATGGGTGGCTGGCTGACTAGGATAAGCAGAGAGAAGACAGGGGTGAAAAGTAGAAGATGAACTCACATTTGCTAAGCATCTACTTGATCTGATAGCAAGCAAAGTGTTCACCTGCTTGATCCTTTGAAAGATATTCATGACTGACCCATTTCACAGATGGCAGGAAATGGGGTGGGGGAGCTGAAGAAAGCAAAACAATATGCTCATCTGGTCCTCTCTGGGGAATAGTGGCTGCTGTATAATTCTCTGTACTCAATTTTCCCTTTCAGATGAACGTCAGCCTTCTGACCACATCCTGGCAATTGACACTGGTGATGATACTAATAATAACAATTATTATCATGGCTGTATTCTAGGGATGAATACTTCATGTACACAATCACTCATCCTTTCCAATCAGCTGACATGAGTGCCTTTTCAGGGAGGACGAAGTCTCAGAAAGTGGAAGGAGCCAGGGTCTTCCTGGCTGTGTGGGGCCAGGTCTTTTTTTCTCTCCATCAAAGCACCTGCCTCCCAGTCAGAGGTCCTGGCCCAGAGGCCTGCATGAGGAGCAGTAGAGAAAGCAGAGGCGAGCGGGAAGGAAATGCCAGCACGATATTGCTGGGTTTGAGAAACACCAGTCTTCCCTTGGCGTTGAGCAGTCTGCTCACTGCTACAAGGCGGCACTTGGATACCCGCCATATCCCCAGCACTGAGAGTTCTCAGGAGGCAGAAGGGGCTGGGGCTGTTTTGGAAGACTTCCTGGAGGAAGGGGGGGCAGATCAGCAGCATCCCAGCAGGTGTTGTCCTCCCTACCCTGAAGTCCCCCAAGCAGCTCTTCAAGGGCAAGGATCTCGGAGAACCGAGGTTGGAGCTCCAAGGGGCCTGGCTCATCTGGGGTCTCTTGGTACTCGGGCGGCAAAGGGGCCTTAGCTCTTGCTGACAGGATTCCATTTGGTGAGACCCTTACCTCTGTTTTACAGCTCATCTCTCCCCTAAATTCCTGGAGAGGGGACCCTCCACAAAATTGAATTGCTGAAAATACAACACTTCTCATTCCTCTGTCCCCTGCAAAGGACCCCCTTGCTCAGCAGCCTGTCTTTTGCACAGCTTATGCTCCCCTCCTGGAGCACTCTTTTCCCCCTCATCTGCCCCTGCTGTCTTGACCTCATTCAGAAAGCCACCTCCAGCCAAGTCCAGATGTGGATCCCAGGGGAACATGTTCTCCATAACTTTACTGAACACCTAGGATTAGACCAGCAGCTCAGTATAAAGCTTGGAGCCAGACACAGGGGAAAAACTCATTAAATATGATGGGTAGATGGGCGGATGATGGCTGGATGGATGAAGGGTGGGTGGGTGGATGGATGGATGGACAGATAGCTGGATGGATGATGGGTGGGTGGGTGGATGGATGGATGGATGGACAAATAGCTGGATGGATGAAGGGTGGATGGATGGATGGATGGATGGACAGATAGCTGGATGGATGAAGGGTGGGTGGGTGGATGGATGGACAGATAGCTGGATGGATGAAGGGTGGGTGGATGGATGGATGGATGGATGACAGATAGCTGGATGGATGAAGGGTGGGTGGGTGGATGGATGGACAGATAGCTGAATGGATGATGGGTAGGTGGATGGATGAAGGGTAGATAGATGAGTAGACAGAGAGATGGACAAGTGAGTGGATAGGTAGTTGGATGATTTTTGACTGAGGTTTTCTGTCCCGCTCATTAGCTCAGAATGGGGGGGTGTGCTGTGGGACAATGGTTTTACCCCGTAAAGATTTGTTTCTTGTACTTGTTTAATAAAATGCTGGTTGGCCAATAGCCAGGAAGGAAGTAGAGGCTGAGCAATGAGAACAGGAGAATTCTGGGAAGAGGACTCAGTCTACAGTTGTTACCCAGACACAGAGGAAGCCAGACACAGAGCAAGCAAGATGTGACTGCCTCGCCGAAAAAGGTACCAAGCCACGTGGCTAACATAGACAAGAATTATGGGCTAATGTAAGTTATAATAATTAGTTAATAAGAAGCCTGAGCTAATGAGCCAATCAGTTTATAACTAATGTAGACCTCTGTGTGATTTCTTTGGGACTTAACAACTGCGGGAACTGGGCAGGACAGAAACCTCAGTCAACAGAAGATGATTGGATTACGGGTGGATGAGTAGGTAGGTGGGTGGGTAAATGAGTGGATAGGTTTGTAGATGGCTGGGTGTGGAGGTGGATTATAGGTGGGTGAGTGGGCGGATGGGTGAATGGGTAGGTATACGGAGAAGTGAGTGGATAGACAGGATGGATGGATGGATGGATGGATGGATGGATGGATGGATGGATGGATGGGTAGATGGACGGACAGGTGGGTAGAAACTGAATGAACAGAGGTTGCAGAGCTAGGAGGTTTGAGTGAACTGTGGAGCATGTCTTTGAAGGGGCAGGTAGATGTTTCTGGGGCTGACCTTGTTGTAGAGAGCACAGATGTGCAGGGCTGTGTTTCCTGAGGCATTCTGGGCTCCAGGTTCAGCCCCATAGAAGAGCAGGTGTTCCAGGTGCTGAGAGTGGCCCCGTTGGCAGGCCTAGGGGACAGGGAGTGGAGAGGCCCGATTAGACCTCATCTGAACTCTTCCAAGGCCCTCTCCCTTGAGGACAGAAGACTGTATCCGCATCCTCTTCTATTTTTTTTTTTTTTTTTTTTTTTTTTGCCCTGATTCCTGTTCTGGGACCCAGGCCATTAACTTTCTGTCTCTAAGCATTCAGTTACTCCAATGTATAAATACCCAGGCTGGCCCTTCAAGTGAAACAAGCACCCAGCCTCTCCATGTATCTATTCTCCGAGTCCTTTTACCTTTTCTTCTGTGAGGACTCTGATTATTTCACTCTCCTCTCTGTAAGGAACTCTGCCATCTCTTTTGCATCCCAGCCCTTGGATGCTGCAAAGCCCAGGTATCCAAGCTCTCCCCAGTGCTCGGGACTGAATCTGGATACCTGGTGGATTTCCTGCCAGCCGTTCTCATCCGCAATGCCCAGCTGGGCCCTGTTGTACAGAAGTAGCTCGCAGCAGCGGGGGTCACCCCCCACCATAGCTGTGTGGAACAGGGGGGTCAGCCCTCGGCGGTCCTTGTAGTTGGGGGAGCCCCCAAGGTCCAGAAGTGCCTAAGGAGGGACAGACAACTCAGGAAGAAAGGACAGAAGGCAGCTCTAGTTCTAAGACGCTGATAGGGAGGTGAGCCTTAAATGGGCCATACAGGCTCACACCTGTGTCATTTCTGCTCTGATGCTTGTGTGTGTGTGTGTTTGTGTGTGTGTGTGTGTGTGTGTGTGTGTGTGTAGAGGGGGCCAGGCGTCGATATTAAATATCTAAATATCTTCCTCAATTGTTCTCCACTTTATTCTTTGAGACAGAGTCTCTCACTCAACCTTAAGCAAACCAATTCACATAGAAAAGCTGGCCAGGGGCTGGAGAGGTGGCTCAGAGGTTAAGAGCACTGACTGTTTTTCCAGAGGTCCTGAGTTCAATTCCCAGCAACCACATGGTGGCTCACAGCCATCTATAATGAGATCTGGTGCCCTCCTCTGGCATGTAAACATACATGGAAGGAATGTTGTATATATAATAAATAAATAAATCTTTAAAAAAAAAAAGAAAGAAAAGCTGGCCAGCAAGGCCCAGGTATCCTCCTGTCTCTGCCTCCCCAGCACTGAGATTACAGGCACGTGGCGCCACACTCTGCTTTTCTGCTTGTTTGCTAGAACTTGTAACTGAGGTCCTCACGCTTGCATAGCCCTCCACTGACAGAGCCACCTCTCCAGCCCCTGTGACAGTTTTAGAGACAATGAGAAGACGAGGCAGATGCCCTCAGAGGACCCTCTCACTCTGACATGTGGCTCACCCTTTCTCTAGGGGGTGATGGTTGGTGAGCCACTGGAGGGTGGCCACAGCCTTGGGCCTTTTAATACAGGTAAGAATGGGGTCTAAGTTTAAGAACGCCCCTGACCAAGTGTGGGAGCACTACACAGACACCCACAAAAGGAAGCCTGGGAAAGGCAAGGCTGGGGTAAACTCAAGTTTGAGACAGCCTCCTTGAGGGTGGGGGTTCTAGGGGAAAGAGAGAAAGGGTGAAAAAGGCGAAGTTTAAGATCAAGTTTTGAGGGGCTGGAGAGATGGCTCAGTGGTTAAGAGCATTGCCTGCTCTTCCAAAGGTCTTGAGTTCAATTCCCGGCAACCACATGGTGGCTCACAACCATCTGGAATGAGGTCTGGTGCCCTCTTCTGGCCTGCAGACATACACACAGACATAATATTGTATACATAATAAATAAATAAATATTTAAAAAAAAGATCAAGTGATGAGAGCTGCCCCTGTGTAGACAGCTCCACAGAAGCCCTTGTGTGGTAGGACGCTACAGTGACATGTGGTGCCATTCAACATGATGGCCACAGGGGGGCGATAAGTACCTGACTGGGGCTAGCGAGTCCACGGAAGTGTGATTTTAATTTTATTCCATTTTAATTATGCTAAATCTAAACACCCTGGTGTGGCCAGTGGTTAGGGGACTTGATAGCAAAGATCTGGAAACACACAGAGGTACATGAGTATCCATTAGTTCTGGCTATAAACACCAATTCTTCATGCCAATGTTTGGCTACACCAAGGGGCTCTTTGGGAAAGGGTGATCTAAGAGGGATGGGTCACTGAACTGGGGCACCTGTGCACATGCATGTGTCTCAATCTTTGGGAGTAGCCAGTGCCAAAAGAGAGACCAGGTGCCCTGGCAGAGGCAGAAGAGAGAGTATTTAAAATGAGGCTGCACGCAAGGGCAGGGCTACGGGGTTGGAGGGCCCATGCAAACATGAAGATCTGAGTGTGATCTCAGTGATCCATGGGAAAGTGTTGCACGGCTGCAATCTCAACACGGGAGAGGCAGTGGCAGGTGGATTCCTGGTCAGCCAGATTAGCCTAACTGGGAGCCCTAGGCGCCAATGAAAGCTCCCTTGGTTCTCCAGTGGAGAAATGTGGTGGCTAATTCCTGAGGACCAATAGCTAAGGCTGTCCTCTGAGTGTCACATTCGTATATGCCTGCTTGTGGGTTACACACATATGCACTTGTACACACACACACACACACCACAAATGAAAACTGCACACAAATTCGCTCTGTGCATTTTGTGGGCACATAGGGCTTATTTGTTTGGAAAACCACATTTTGTTTCTCTGTTGCGAGAGGCCCATGACACCCATGCTAGCCGGAAACGCACTATGTAGTCAAGGTTGACCTTCCACTCCTCCTCATCCTCCTTCCTCTACCCCCCAAGCACTGAGATGCCAGGCTTGCGCCACCACACCTGTTTGGGGGGAAGTGTGTTTTGTGTCTTTGGTGTGAGAAGGGCCTGTGAGAGGACAGATGTGTTGGGAGATGAAGGACTAGGCTAGGATGAACACAGGAACAAACCCAGGGTGTGCGTGGTGATGGTCTCCCTGAGTAGCAGGAACTCACTCTCTATGTTTTAAACCTTAAAGGTAGGTATTTGGAGAGGCAGAGGTAGGGTGCACACTGGCTGGACAGAGGGAAGGGGGCCATTCTGAGTGCCCAGGGAAGAGGCTGAGTCACAACCAGCTTCACTAAGCTGGGCCACCTGACAGGCGGACAGCGGGAACTGTGTATCTGTCAGTGTACAGAATCTGATGGTGTAGTGGGGACGCAGAGGTACCATTTGGGCTGGAGGGCAGTGAGACAGGGTCTCAGGTAACCTAGGCCACCCTTGGATCCCTGAGCGCTAGGATTGCAGGCGTGTACCTCAGACCTGGCTGACAAGGGATCTTCTGAACATAAACAGGAAAGGAGGAAGGGTCCCCATCTGGGGACTCCGGCAGCCTCACCGTGAGTGCCAGGCAGTGCCGAGCACAGGCAGCCTTGTGCAGCGCTGTCATGCCATCCCGGGCTCTGAAGTCTATGTGAGCCCCACCCAGGCACAGCGTTCGAATCACCTCTACTGAGCCTTCCGTCTGGGCCGCCAGGGTCAAAGGTGTCTCTGAAGGGCAAGAGCAGATCCTCAGAGGCAGAACTTCGGGCCGCCAGCCCTTAGACTCCACCCCTGGTCTCCTAGCTGGGGTGTGTCCCTGGCCTCTCTACCCAACGCTGCTCCTCAGCCCAGTCCTTCACAGCCCACACCTCTTCCTACCTCCTGAATCTGAGTCATGGTAATTGGGGTCCAGCCCCTTGTCCAGCAGCCTCGCCACCTTGTCAGACGTCCCAAGCTGCACATATTCCAGGAACTTCTTCAACCCCGTCTGAATCGTGTACAAAGAAAGACAGGGGAATCAGGGAGATTGGGAACAAGTGAAGAAAGCAACAATCAGACACAGCACCCAGGGAGTACACAGCCAGCACCTTCCCAAGGCAAACAGGAAGTCTGGTGTGGCGGGTTGTGCCTGTCATCTCAGCATTTGGGGGCAGAGACAGGAAGATGACGAGTTCTAGGCTGCCTGAGCTATGTAGTGAGACCCTGTCTTAAAAGTAATATTCTAAAATAGAAGGGTATGGTGGTTTGAATGAAGATGGTCCCTATAGGCTCACAGGGAGTGGCCTTATTGGAGGAGTTGTGTCACTGAGGGCGGGCTTTGAGGTTTTAGAAGCTCGAGCCAGGTCCAGTGGCTGTCTCTTCCTTGCTTGCCAGTCGGGGTGTAGAACTCTCAGCTATCTACCCAGCACTTTGTCTGCCTGTGTGCTACCATGCTTTCTGCTATGACAATAATGGACTAAACCTCAGAGCTGTAAGCCAGCCCCAATGAAATGCTTTTCTTTGAAAGAGTAGCTGTGGTCATGATGTCTCTTCACA
Source organism: Alexandromys fortis (assembly GCF_014885135.2). Taxonomy (NCBI): domain Eukaryota; kingdom Metazoa; phylum Chordata; class Mammalia; order Rodentia; family Cricetidae; genus Alexandromys; species Alexandromys fortis. The sequence continues at coordinate 1,994,569 of NW_026068073.1, forward strand.
GCAGTAAAAGCCCCATGACAAAGGGGAGCTGTGCACTGTGTTGAAATCTACCCTGGTTACACACGTTCTTAAAGGAATACATCCCTACTGTTACTGGTTCCACATCCAATCCAGAAGAAAACAATTAAAATATCATGTGCATGCAGCCAAGCCTACCAACCTGAGTCTGATCCCCAGAACACACGAGATGAGAAAACTGAGCTCTACAAATTTTCCTCTGACCTCCACATGTGATCGGTAACATTAACATGCCATCTCTACCCCAAAACCAGACATGCACAACAAATAAATAAGTAAATATATATATATATATATATATATATATATCATGGGGGCTAGAGAGAGACAGCTTAGCTGTTCAGAGTGCGTGCTGCTCCTACAGAGGACCTGAGTTCAGTTCCCAGCACCAACCAATGGCAGATAACTCCAACACCGGGGCGGGGGGGGGGGCTGATGCTACTAGCTTCCTGGATCACATCCATTCATATGCACATACCCACACATATACACATACAAAATTAAAAATAAAATAAATCTAAAAAAAGACACAGTGGAATTGCACATGGCCACTGGCTTCCAGAGTGGCTGGCACAGGGAGGGAGAGAGGGAGGGAGGGAGGGAGGGAGGGAGGGAGGGACGGAGGGAGGGAGAAGGCACAAAGGGAAGGAAAGATGTGAACAGATGATGGTGTGGGACAGAGGAGAGTGGACGGTGTGGACAGAGGAGAGGAGAATGGGCGGTGTGGGACAGAGAAGCTTTGGGGAGGAAAAAAAGAAGGAAGTTTCTTCCCACTAAATGTCAAGAATTGCTTCTCTCTGGCCACATCAGCCTGCTAACTTCCTCCCAGCTCCTAGGGACCAGGGCAGACACAGGGGATATATCACCCAAGGTCTGGAGGGAAAGCACCCAACAGAATAAATGTGGCTGGAAAGGAAAGTCAGAGTGTGTGCTTGATGGAGGTATAGGAGCAGGGAACTGTGGGTGTCTATGAAATGCTACCCAGGCAGAACCCTAAGTGCTTCTGAGCAGAGAAGGCAGAGTTAAAGATGGGCTGAAGAGCTAGGAGTAAAGTGCTTGTCATGCAAGCGTGAGACCCTGCGTTGAAAAAGCTAGGGGTGATGGTGTGTACTTGAAATCCGGGTACAGGGAGTGGTGGAGACAGGCATATCCCTGGGGCAACCAGGTCAGCTAGCCTGGCCTACATGGTGAGCCTCAGACCAGTAAAGGACTGTATTAAAGGTAAGGTGTGGCCAATGAGATGGCTCATCAGATAAGGGTGCTTTCCACCATGTCTGACCACGCGTTCCTTTACCAGGATTCAGATAGTGAAAAGAGAAACGGACTTTCCCCAAATTGTCCACTGTCCTCTGGCCTCCACATATGCATCTCCTCCTCTTTCTCCTCCTCCTCCTCCTCCTCCTCCTCCTCCTCCTCCTCCTCCTCCACCACCACCACCACCACCACCACCATGACCACCATCACAACCATCACCACCACCATCACCACCATCACCACCACCACCAGCACCACCACCACCAGCACCACCTCCATCAGCACCACCACCATCACCACCACCACCAGCACCACCACCACCACCACCACCACCTCCATCACCACCACCACCATCACCACCACCATCACCACCACCACCACCATCACCACCACCACCTCCACCACCCCTCCTACAAATGCACACACCAAGCAGATAGCATTGCCCTGGGCAGGGGAGGCCATAAAGGGAAGTGGGAGGGGTTATGATGGAGATAAATGGGTGTCTCCAAACAGAATTCAAAGTTAAATGGAGGACTTGGCGTAACTGAGGGGCTGGCAGAGGGGAGAGCTGCTGGGGAAATACTGACTATGAAGGTGATGGAAAGGCGCTCTGGGGGGCACACCCAGAGAAGGTCTATGCCAGGGCACTCACCTTTGTGTGCAATTTGGCCAGCTGTTTCTCATCTAGGTTGGTCTGTTTGTAGACTCGTGTCTTGTAGCGGAACTGAGACCAGGGGTTGGGTATGAGGAGACACAGATTCGTTATTAGAGTCCTTGCTGGGGAATAATGTCAGTGTTCCTCCCTTCCTCCCAGGATGAGCTTAGGGTTAGCATGGAAATGGCCCTAGGTAGGGTGACCTTTCCAGGAGTACCAGGCCATCAAGGTCTATTGCACTATAACCCCTACCTTGTAAGTAACCCCTACATACACTGAATGTTCTAGAATAACTACTGTAGTTGGAATTCCCTCACCAGTTGATAGTATAAAGAGCTTAGGGGAGGAAGGAGGCAACTCAGCTGGTGATTTGGACTCAGGATCTCTCTCCTATAAGTTCTCAGGAAATCTTGAAGAGCCCACTGGGGTTCTCTTGGAATCATAGTGGATATGTTCCGGGGCATGACTTCTGTTAAGAGTTCTGTGGCCTCACCTCCAGGTAGGGTACCCCCTTCTCAAAGGACTGGGGGTACTCTCTCAGCAGCCTCTCCTCTTCCAGGAAGTTGGCATCCCGGCCTGAGGTGGCCGGCTGGAACAGTCCATAGTTCAGCACGTCCTGCAGACTTTCACTCAGGGCACAGAGCACTTGCTGTTTGGCTGTCCAGATGGTGGCGTCGGGGTTGAAGCGCAGGCATTTCTGGTGGGAGATAGGATGGCCAGGACTAGGTTGTGTCAAGAATCTGAGGGTGAAGGGTAGGTTGGAAAAGGAGTAGAGTCCAGTTGGAGCTGGGATTGGGTGTGGGAAAAGAGACTTGGTCAATATGTCTATCAGCTGACAGGTGATTAGCCACTCACCGTCTGGTGCAAGTCCGGGATGCCAATCCTGAAAACCATCATGCTGAAGTGGGCGTCGTCAGGGACAGACATGGAGCGTCCCTGGAGGCCTCGGGTAGAGGCCAGGTTACCAGGTGCTCCACTGCCCCGGCCCCGAGTCCCCTGGGGGCCTCTCCCTGGCCCGTCTGGGGAGCTGTCGGATTCTGAGGCCCCCTCGGGACACTCGCTGGCACTGTGGCGTTCCTCGTCCTCGCTTGTCGCGGGGCTGTGGGTCATTGTGGGGCCACGGGGCGACGGGGGACAGCAGCATCACAGGCAGCTGGGCAAGGCAAAGACGACCCTCAGTGGAGAGCCACTCAGAGTATCACTCAGTGACAGACACAGTGGAAGCCCGTTCCCTCTGCCCTGGGAGGCAAGGGAGACTAGACATACATACCCTCAGGCCTCTGCACAGACAAGCTCACACCACCTCTGCAGCCTTCCTGGCACCCTTCTCCTCCCTGTCCTTGGCCCTGCTTGCAGCCCCCACCCCCCTGCGCTCCACTTTGCTTCTGACCCAGTGTGTCCCAGAAATCACAGAATCACCACGGGAGCTACTGGCCCACTTTGTCAAGCCACAGAAAATGAAGCTAAAATTAGCTAAGGACGGACAGGTGGACCAATCCACCCCAGTATCCTGCCCTCCTGGCCAGAGCCTGGCCTCTTCACCCCAGGGAGGCTAAGACTGACTTTTATAGTAAAGGCGAGATGGAGGTGTGAGTTTTGAGCCTGGGGCAGCAGGAGGTGCCCGAGAGCTGGTGACTTCACTGAAGTGTGGCTGACCACGTTTGGAGGGCTGCTGGGGAATGAGCTGTCCCTGGAGGGGATCGAGGGACACAAATGTGGGTGGATGAACAGAAAAGAGAAGTTCCCCCGAGCTGTACCCAGGGGACCTATGAGAGGTTACTGGGGCATATGAAGAGGATGTGTGGGTGGAGGCGGAACAGTCCAGGTGACAAGCCGTGGTGGCCTGGGTGGGCGTGGGCTGCTGCGAGTGACCTGTAGGTGTGTTTCAGGGCTGGCACAGCAGGGTGGGTGGGTTGGCACTGTTTGGTACTGCTGCCTCCACCGAGGAGAACTTGGATTGGGTGGGGTGGCTGGGGAGAGGGCTAAGAAGTGAACTGCAGCCATATGGGACCAGGAGGTGGGGAGGGTCAACACTCTCAAAGTGGCCTCCTGAGGGGTGGCTCCTTTCCAAATGCGGTCCTCTTCTCTCCTGTTCACCACCCCCCACTCCCCACTCTAGAACCGGAAAGCAGAATGTCTGGTCTGGTCCCTCCCACCCCACACCAGGCCCGGCTCCTGCACCGTTGCCATGGAGATGGGAAGCAGTGGAGGGTACTGCTGACTTTGGGGGAGTGGGGATGGGCTGGGGGGAGGAGAGTTGGGGAAGGAAAGACGAAATGTTTAAGGAAGAGAGTTCCAAGAACTGTAGGCGAGCAGGCATCTAACCGCGGGCTGAGGACCCCTCCCCCTCGTGGGGCCCGAGCTCCGAAGTCCCAACGCCCCATTTGGCCCTGTTGCCCAACCTGCGGGGCTCCGGAGGAGACTCCGGGCCTCCAGTTCAATCCTCTGACCGCCCTACACCACATACCACCTGGCAGTATGACCTCAGCCACTCCCCCTCGGCTGACCCTGGCTGACATCCCCTCTGCAGCCTCAGCTCTACAGGAACCGGTGGCAGGTGGGATGAAAGGTCAGCATGGGCCAGGCACCAAGAGCGCGGGCTCCACTGCCCCAACACCCAGGACAGCTCGGGCCCCTCCCCCTCCGGCCTTCAGGGAGGGAGCGGGCACACTCCGCCGGGGCGGCATGAATCAAAAGCTCGGCGGCTAAGAATAGCTGGCACGCAGCTGGTACCGAGACGGGCTGAGGGATCGGCAAGGGGCGGGGGGAGCTGGCGATGGGGAGAGAGGGGGTGCCCTGCGAGGCTGCGGGGGGACAGGGGATGGCTGGCGTGGCCAGGAGCCGGGCCCCGGGAGAATGAATGGAGGTTGAGGAAGGCGGGAGCTGGGGCTGAGGCAGGAAGGCTGGTGAGGGGACAGCCCCAGGTCAGAGAGGGAGCTGGGACTGGGGGCGGGAGCAGAGGGGGCGCGCCGACCCACGGAGAAGGGACCGGAGGTGCAATGGACACGCGAGGCGCGAGTGGGAAGGAACTGGAGACGCCTGTAAGGGGCGGCGGGTCTAGGCGGCGTAGGATGCTCTGGCCCAGACCCTGGGCTTGGAGGGGTTGGGGCACCAGGGTGACCTAGGGGAGGGGCTCAGGTTCGCCAGGGTGGGCGAGGCGGGGGAGTGGCCGAACAGGGTTGGGAGGCGGGAACCGGGACCCAGTGGTGGCCCTGAAGAGACCAACCAGTACGGCTTAGGGGGCGCAGCACGTGGGGGATGGGGCACACCCTCCCAGCAAGGATGCTATCTAGGACGGGGCACCCGGGACTGGGTCACAACCCAATTTGATGCCACCCGTAGGGGCCACGCTCCCTTCCACACCCGCACTCCCCCCCCCCATACACACCCAGGCTGGAGCCGGCGCCAGGCCAAGGACATCCGGGGCGCCCCCGCCCTCTCCCGCAACCCCAGCTCTCGCAGCTGCACCCTACCCCAGAAACCCCCTGGGGTGCCCCGTGCCCTTACCTGCCTGGCGGGGCTGCTGAGTCCCGGTCGGCGGCGCCCGCGGCCCCTCCCCCCTCCCCCCACCCCCCACCCCCCCGGTACACGGGGGACCCTCAGGCCATGCCCCACCGCCCCGGAGGGCGAGCGGGCCGGGGAGGGGGCGGGCGAGGGCTGGGGGGAGGGCGGGGGGACCGCGGACCTCACCCCCCCCGCGGGCCGGGCTCGGCCATCCGCAGCGCGCCCCCCTTTCTGTCGCGCCCGTGCGCCCCTCCTCGCCCGCCCCGGGGCTGGGGTCCGGCCCGGCTACGGGCGCCGCGGCTCCGGCCGGCGGCTCTGCCTCCTCCTCTGCCTGGGGCCGCCGCCGCCTCCTCCCGCTCGGCGCCTTCACAGCCACCCGGCTCGCTCTCTCGCACTAGCTGTCTCTCCCTCACCCGGTCTCTCTCTCTCTCTCTCTCTCTCTCTCTCTCTCTCTCTCTC
>NW_026068073.1:2000551-2019427 GCF_014885135.2 Alexandromys fortis
CTCTCTCTCTCTCTCTTCCTCTCCTCTCCCTCCCTCCTCTCCCTCCGCTCTCTCCCCTCCCTCCAGAAGCCCGCAGAGAGATATCGCCCCTCCCCGCGCCCCCAAACCTCGCCCATCCTCCCCCCCAAACGCGGCTCCGCCCCTCTCCCCTCGCCCTCCTCCACCCTTCATCTCCACTTCCCCATCCCCAAACCCAGATTCCACCCCTGCTTACCCCCTTGTATCCCAAATGGGGTCCTGCCCCTCCCAGAGGAGCCCCTCTCCCAGAGTGCTCCCCACTCTTTCTATACATGGTGGGGTGCTATTTGTATTTGTCGAGAGTCTGTATATTCCCAAAGTGAATGCTGAGGGTTATAGACTCCTGTCCTGTGGTTCCACTCACTGTGAGCGTGCACACACACACACACGCGCGCGCGCGCGCGCGCGCGCGCGCGCATGCAAGAACCTTTTCATATAAGCCCCCCACACACGGAAGTACCTGAGATAGGTATATGTCCCTTCTCCCTACTGGTCCTGACATACTCACAGCTGCCTACTCCTTAGGGCATGCCTGCCCAGTACACAGGACTAGAGACACTCACCTGGCTTCATGCACAGTGTCACACCCCAGTGTCACAGCATACCGACAGCACCCTGCAAGATTTACCCACACCATACTCCAACTGCCTGCTCAGATCTGCCCACAGAAGCACACGGTAGACAGACATGCGAGCTGTCTGAGCGAGCTCACCCACCCCCTGTCCATCACAGGTGTGCACACCTGTTTGACTGCACACCCCGCTCATAGCACCCCCTCCACAGCTATCCCTGAGTATGGGTTCCTATTCAAGCACAGAGAGGCTAAGTAGCTTGCTTCAGGTCACCCAGCTCTAACGAGGTTCTTGTCAAGGATGAAGAACACAGAGGATGTCCCTGAAGTCTCCAGTGGCCTGCTATGGTGTCCCAAAGAACATTGTGCATCTTCACTCACCATATATCACCTCTAATTTCACACACATGGACACATAAAGCTAAGAGTGTGCAGGGGGTTAGCGTTCTGGTGCTTGGTACATTTATAGAGGCAAGGCAGATCTGTTCATCATCCTGCAGAAGTCTTTAGTCCTGACTTCTCCTTTGTCCCAATTCCAGCTGCATCCCCAGAGCCACAAGGGAACACCATCACCTACAGATGTTGGTTCCAGGTAGCTTCTGGGTTCATCCGCAGCTGCGGGCTCTCGGGAGCATCCTGGGATAAGCCGAGTTAGTGCTGTCTCAGAGAGGCCCTCATCTTGATGGACCCACCCAGGTGCTGAGCAGCTGAGCCCATGGAGAACAGCTGTCGGTGCTGGCACAGGACTGAGTGACTATGCACACTCAATAGTTTACAAGGCTGTTATTACATGGAGGTCTCCAGCCTCTGGTGAGGGACCTCTGCGCTACTGATGAGCATCTGAGAGGCTCTGAGAGAGCCAGGAGGCTGCCCAAGGTCACTCTGCCCTCCATGTTCCAGGCTTTCTTGAAAACCTTTCCAAGACCCCTCCTAGGGCTCTCAGCAGCCAAGGGCAGATGTAAGGCACCTGCTTGGAGCCAGCAGTCTTGGCCAGATGCCACCATAGGACTCCATGAGACTGCTATGTCCCCTCTCTGAGCTTCATTGCTTTTTCCATGCAGAGCCGGGGCCCCTAGAGCTCTGGCTCGTGAATTGGCAAGACCTGCTGGACTATAGTTGGAAAAGCCCTGCAGGGCTTATGGTGCTGGCATGGAGTGGGCATGGCACAGCCTTCTACTTCCCCAGCACTGGATCCTCCCACGGGCTTCAGTACCTCTACCTAGGCAGACACCTTGAGAACTCAGGTGTAACCTAAACACAAAAGTCTGTCTCTGAGGCCTTTGACCAAGCTGTTGTCCCTCTGCCAGGAACCTTCTTATTCAACAGCTTAATTGAGCAGTTATCAGGTACGAGGAAACCCTGCTTTGACTTGGGGATACAGAACTACCCAAGAATCCAAGCCTTGGTCTGCAAGAAACAGATGTAAATAAACAAGGCCATACTGGTTGGATCATACCTTGAAGAAAAGGGGGCGTTTTAGAAAAGCATCTCATATGGCACTCAGAGCTGAGACTCCAGCAATGAGGAGGAGCTGAGGGAAGAGTCTGCAGGAGGAAAAGGATAGGGAGGACACAGCCGAGGTGGAGGGTGAGGGGAGATGAGGTGAGCCTGCAGAAAATGCTTCTCTCCCAGGCCCTAGCGCTGCAGGCTGTACTGAGCACTGAGGCCCAGGTTTGGCTTCTCTCCTGCTTCTGATGGGAAGGTGAGGAAGCAGGGGCGTGGGGAGTAATGTGATCTGATTTATGGTTTGGATGGATTGCTCTGGCTGCGGCAGGCAAGCAGCCCAGATTGGAGGGGCTTGGAGGAAGGAGGGGGAGAGCAGGGGGAGGGGACTGCAGTGGTCTAGGCTGGGGTGAAGCAGCTTGTAAAATGTTCTCTGCTCAGAGCCCAGTGCTTGGTTAGTTCACTTCCTGGAGATAACTGCTCTGACTGTCCACCCCTTCTTCTCTTTGATGGGGACCACTGGGCCCACCACCACCTCCCACCCCAGCATTAGCCTGCTCAGGGCCTGGCCTATAGGAGAACCTTGGAGTTACATATTTCAAGCTGTACACATGATGCTGTTCACACATGTCTCCACAAGCAGGCATACACAAGGGCTGGCAGGGCAGGGATAGACCATCTGGGTGGGGTCTGGGAGAGCCTGGAGCCTTAGGATGGCAGGAGTCCCCTTCTGTGTGGTCAGTAGTGACCACAGATAATAACAACCTTAGCATACCCTGCAGTCTGCTCCCTCCTCAAGAATGGCCAGGAGGCGGAGAAAGGAACAAAGCCAAAGCCAGCATCCTATTGTGGCCTGCTTTGTTCTAAGAAGGCTCATGGACCAAGGCTGAGGCCTGCCAGTATCAAGGATGCCCTACAGAATGTTCTCCATCTTTCTTCTGTCCATCTAAGTGCTTATACTTGCAAAAGGGAGTAAAAAGGGCAGAAACAGTTCGGGAAAGTGGCAAGGAGTGGGTGTGGGGAGACCCAAGGCAAGGCGGGATCAAGCTTTGGAACGTTGGAGGTTTCCGGCCACAGAGGCAGAGCCTCCTGGAAGCCAAGAGGGGCGGGGAGACACACCAAGAGAATCTGAGGAGACCAAAAGTTGAGACAGACCAGATCATCGGGAGGGAGGCAGAAGACAGAGACGAGCAGAGTGGAGGATCAAGAGGCTAGTGATCTGCCCATAGACAGACACTCGTCAGTCTGAGACCCCTGCCTCCCCCAGTCCTATCCATCTCAGTCATTCTGACCTTTACTAGTTTGAGTGCTAGGAAGCCCAGCTGGATGCAGGCTGCTTGGCTTTTAGGGGCTCTAGTGGTCCCTCAGCTTTTGGGTTTTGGCCATGGAGCCCGAGGCCCTGGGAGGGACTGGGAGGGAGGCTGGGGAGGTGCCCTGGAGGAAGAGCGAAAGCGAGAATCACTGATGTTGAAGGTGAGTGTTGGGCTCGGGATGAAGCATTGTAGAGATGGGGAAAAAATGGGGCTTAGATGGAGCAAGGGGTTCAGAGAAAGAGCTGAGAGAGGAGGTGAGGAGACTGATGTGTGTTCTCTGTCCCACGATCTACAGGAGGCCCTGGAGCTGCCCATTGGGATGGGAAGTAATGACAGTCTTGCTGGAAATTCTAAAGGTGAAGAGGTGTTGGGGACCAAGGAGACCCAAGGGGAAGAAGAGGAAGAGGAAACCACATCACCTATTTCCAGTTCCAACCCTTTCCCCAGCCCTTCTCCCACACCAGAGGACACCATCAGTTACATCTGTGAGTATCCAGAAGCCAGGATGGCCTGTCTGTCAATCACTGACCCATATGTCTCCCAGGACTCCCCCCAGGTCTCCCCCCAATACATGCCTGTCAAGAGCCCGAACCACTGAACCTCATCTATATAGTCCAGATTATCTCACCCATTCCATCTTTGGGAGTCGGAGGGCCATGCCCTCCCTTTTCCTTAGGACCCCTGATTGTGCCTCCAGTTGACTATCCTGTCCCTTCACAGTGGGCCGCTTGTCCGGCCTGGATGCAGGCCTACACCAATTGCATATTCGACTGCACACTTTGGACACCCGTGTGGTCCAGCTGACCCAGGGACTGCGGCAGCTGCGAGATGCTACAAGTGATACCCACGACTCCGTGCAAGCCCTAAAGGAGGCACAGGTCCGGGCTGAGCAGGAGCACGGCCGCCTGGAGGGTGAGTCTCAGCAGCACCTAGAGGGCCTAGGTGGGAGGAGGCGCCCCAGGGAGGTCTGAACACCTGGGGACCAAGGGTGTCAGGAAACTAGAGGGTCCACGCAGAACTGGGATGGGCTGGCACATCTGTAGCTGGGTTATGTGGTGGGTGAGACACCCCTCGCTTCAACCTGGGCCGCACCCTGGAAGCTCCACCCACTCACTGTCTGGCACTGCCTACACTCTGGCCACGCCCCTCTAAGGCCGCCTCGTTAGACACTGCCGCTCTCTAATAAGACTGCCCTCTGGCCCCACCCTTTTATAACCCAAAACGCTTGGGTTCTGCCCCTGACAGCATGGCCAGGCTTCATTGGTCACTGAAGTTCTAATCCGTCCCATTATCCACGCCCTCTCTGTCCTCAATGCTCTGCCTCCCCTAATTAGCCACGCCCCACCACCCGTCACTTTTTACTCTGACTCCGCCCTCTTCCAGCCCCTAAAGCTCTGACCCCGCCCCCTGCAGCCCTGGCTCTGCTTCATTGGTCTGTCTAACCCGAGTTTTGGCCCCGCTCCAGCAGACTTGCCTCTACCTCATTGGCCATCGCAGTCTAACTCTCATTCACCTGGCCCCGCCCTCACCCTCAGGCACCAATCAACTGCTTTGGCTCCTCCCTTTACCTATAGGCCCCTCCCTCTCCCGCCTCTAGAAACCTTGGTTCCGCCTCATTGGTCACTCAGAGCCTCCCTGGCCCCGCCCCCTCTTGCCCCACTGTTCTGACTCCGCCTCACCGTGCACGCAGGCTGTCTGAAGGGCATGCGCCTGGGCCACAAGTGCTTCCTGCTCTCGCGGGACTTCGAGACCCAGGAGGCCGCGCAGGCGCGGTGCAAGGCGCGGGGCGGGAACCTAGCGCAGCCGGCAGACCGCCAGCAAATGGATGCGCTAGGCCGGTACTTGCGCGCTTCGCTCGCCCCCTACAACTGGCCGGTGTGGCTGGGCGTGAACGACCGGCGCTCGGAAGGGCTCTACCTTTTCGAGAACGGACAGCGCGTGTCCTTCTTCGCCTGGCACCGCGCGCCCAGCCCGGAGCCTGGCGCCCATCCTAGCGCGGCATCACATCCACTCAGCCTGGATCAGCCCAATGGCGGCGTCCTGGAGAACTGCGTGGCACAGGCCTCAGATGACGGTTCCTGGTGGGACCATGACTGTGAGCGGCGCCTCTACTTCGTCTGCGAGTACCCTTTCTAGAGAGCCAGTCCTTGCCTCAGAGCTCTTAAGACACATTCTTCTCCGCGTACCCTGCTGTCCGGGATCGCTCAGAGGTTTATAATAACCATGAATAAATTTTAATAAGAAAAGGCTTTTTATTTTAGATATTTGCACCCAGGGTGGTTGAGGCCAGGTGTGCCCTTGAGAGAACTCCAAAGATGCAGCCCCTAGCCGTAGCAGCCCAGAGCTTTATCCGCAAGATTACACGTAGTGCCTACGTGTAGGGCAGGGGCTTATTTGCAGTCGTCCTGGTCATCTTTTGGGTAGACTAAGCAAGTTTGATTACAAAAGCAGAGATAGCAGTCTTACTATCTTGCTAGAACAGCACATTTTACAAGATCGGTCACTTTAAGAGAGTCTCACATCTGGGAAGTGGGCTGACAGGAGCTCATCCTGTTAGGCACTCTCTGCTTTTGGTCTCTCAGGCTGAGTAAGTCTAAACTTTTCAGTGTAATGTTTACCACCCCACCTACATCGTGGGCCCTGAGCTCCACGCTGTATGCCTGTGCTTTGCACCCTATATAATGTACCATGCATCTTGAACCTTCCTTGGGCCCCGAAGTGCTACCAATCCTGGATGGTTGGGCTCCCCTGAGACATAGCCTATGCAGCCTCCCCATGTCCCCATCTGTCCTCGAAGCTTCAAGCTCCCAGCTAAGCTCAGTGCCAATAAATCCTTCCATAATATAATTTGAGGGACTGTGGAGACATCTGACCTTTATTTTGCCTGGGGAGAATCAGGAAGTACCAGACCCTGACTTTGGATACTTGTACTTGTCTTTTTAAAATACAGAATGTTGGAGAGCACATGCGCACAGGAACACATAGTTGTGCACAGATGTTTGGTGTACTCATGCACCCACGCAGATGCCAACATCCCTAGCATGCTTCCTCGGGGGCCTTTAGGAGCTGAGCCCCGTCACTGCTCCTCAGCAGAGAGATAAGGTGTGCTCTAGGTCCTGCCGTTTAATCTTGTTTTGTGTTGACCAGGGTTCTCAGACCTGCTTTCCCTGGGCATCAATTCATCAAGCCCATTCCAGAGAGGAGAGGCATCCACTCCAACCTTACGCCTCACAACTTGCAGAGCATGCAGTCAGACAGGGGGAACACTTGGGTTCCCTCAGTTACTTCCTATCCTGGAAGCTAGGTCAGTCTTCTCTTGGAGCCCAGGTCTCATGCAGGTCCTCTAGCAAGCCCCACCTTCTCCTTCCATGTGGTGTTGGCCTACATTTCCCAGTATGCCTGAGGACCATAGATCAGCTGTCTCCAACGAAAACTGAATTCTCTCCATCCACCGGGCTTGCCCCATGCATCTAGGGAAATGTAGTCCAGTCCCTTGATGGTTGCATAGTAATACCTTTCCAACAAGAGTTCAAACAAACAAAAAATTGGAAAACTTGTGAATTTTCATTGACAGATGGTAACAATTTTTTAAAAGTGAAATTGCTTCATATTAAATATATACATATGTGTAGGAAATGGTTACAAAATTTGGGTGTTAACTATTGATCCCAAAGACCACCATCCTAAATCATGGCTAAATTAATAAAAGTAAACAAGCAATTAAAGCAAGTCTCCATTTGTGTACACCAGCTGCCTCCCCCTAAGATAGGGTTCGTGAGTTCAGGCACTGAAAGTGAGGAAGGACAGGTTTTTATAGCTGAGGGGTTTTCAAATGTGGGATCTGGTGGGCAGAATGGGTGGGGTTACAGGAACAGAACATAGCATGACGAGTTAGTCATAATGACCTGAAACAAAGAGGTTGCAAGGGGCAAGGTGGTCCTAACAAGGTAGTCATGGCAACAGTGGAAACAAAGGTAGGGTTGCAAGATGGTTATGAAAAACCTTTTGAAACAATGATACGGTTGCCATTTCCTGGAACTGGCAGTACAGAACCATTTGTAGTTAAGGTTACAGGGAGGGCCTAGCCCAATCCGTGAAAAACGGAGTTCAGTCATAAACAGGAACAAGCCCAGTTTATCTTCACTATAAAATGGATTTTAAACCTAAGATGGAGGCAGGCTGGCTATTTCTTTACAACATTACTGAGTAGGATATTAAAAACACACGAAAATTCTTTGCAGCCAGAAGTGGAGGCTGATACCTGCAGTCCCAGCTTTTGGGAAGACAGGAGGCAGGGCCTAGGGATTTGGGGCCGCCTGGATTTTAGAATGAACCCCTGTCTGGACAAAGAAAGACAAAAACAAAAGCCAATCAAACATACACTGCAAACCCAAAACAAACAGACTGAAGAGGGCTAGGAAGATGCTCAGTCAGCAAAGTGTTTGTTCTGGAAAAGTGAGGACCTGCGCTTTTATCCTCAGCACCATGAAAAGGCCAGGCCCGGCAGAGAGTGTCTGCAACCCCAGAGCTGGGATAGACAGGTGGAGCAGGTGGATCTGGTGCTCCACTGGCCAGCCAGCCTACTCAGCCATGTTCAGTGACCCTGTCTCAAGGTATTGGGAGGAGAAGTGATGAAGGAAGTCACTTGATGTCCACCTGAAATGGGATGGGGGCAATATTCTTTTAAAATATTTTTCACCTGCTAGTGGGAGTTAAACCCAGAGCCTCCTACACGCTAGGCAAGCACGCTACCACTAAACTGGACTCCAGCCCTCAAACATTTTATTTTGCTTGGAAAGTAATTGCTAATGCTACAGCACAACAGTTTAAAGAGTGGCAAGAAGGAGGGAGCACTGCCCAATAGAGGAGAGCTGAGCATGGTCAACTGTGTGAAGCCTCTCTCTTCTGAGGTCAAAGGCAGTCTCTATGTCTTATGAAGTTTAAGGGAACAAGGGCCTGAGGGAGCTGAAGTGTAAAATAAATATCCATCCCATTGTTTTGAAGTATTGGAGTGAAGGGTGATGTGGGATTTCCTTTTATATATGTTCTGCTTTTATTGGCTGATGAATAAAACTGTATAGGCCACAATGCTTTAGCAGAGTAAAGTCAGGCAGGAAATCAGAACAGAGAGAGAGAGGGAGAGAGAGGGCAAAGTCAAAGACGCCATGTAGTTTCCAAAGGAGAAAGAAGAAAGATGCCACTGGAAACTTTCCAGAAAACCACAGCTTCATGGCGATACATAGATTATTAGAAATGGGTTAATTTAAGATGTAAGAGCTAGATAGGGCTATACCTAAGCTATTGGCCGAACAGTGTTGTAATTAATAAAGTTTCTATGTGCTTATTCAGGTCTGAGTGGCCGGGAAACGAACGAGCAGTCTCCGTTACAGACGGGTTTAAGATGCGAGCAGTATATTCTGTTGGAGGAGGCCCTCGAGTTTAGCAGCAGTAGTAATGGAGAGGAGGACTCTGAAAGGGCCTTTCCCTTAGGGGAGAGGGGTAGGGATCACTGATCCGGAACGAGAAAAGAACCAGGTTCCTAATGTTAAAATATGATGGGGTGGAGTGGTCAGATGGCCAAGGTAAAGAATGGTTGTTGAAACCTACAGTTCACAATCCCAGAGAACCTAGACAATGAGGACCCTAAGAGAGACATACATGGATCTAATCTACATGGGAAGTAGAAAAAGACAAGATCTCCTGAGTAAACTGGGAGCATGGGGACCATGGGAGAGGGTTGAAGGGGAGGGGGAGAAAGGGAGGGGAGCAGAGAAAAATGGTTGGTGACTATCTGGAGCATCGAGTGCAGGTAGGTGAGCAGGAGACTAATCAGGTGAGTGGAGAGATGTAAAGGCTGAGATACAAGAGCAGGAGTCAGGATCGGTCACCCAACAGAAGCTCAAACAAAGAAATGGAGAGGGGCCGTTTGGGGAGGACCCTCAGCCTAGGAAAGTGAAAGGCAGAAGCTTTACCCAGTCTAGGTGAAGTTCTTGTGAATACATAGTAAGAAGGTTTTGAGGCAATGATTGGTTTGCTTGACCTTCCATGAGGAGTAGGAATGATGTGGGATATGGAAATGCCAAGGGATCTTAAGAGCTTTGGATAAAGTCTGAGGAATTTGAGAAGTCAACTCAGGCCATTGCATAGTTGAAGGGAAATTGGAACTTCAAAGTAAGGGATGACTTCTCAAAAGAGATCTGAGACTAATTGAGCCCTTTTGTTGGTGTAGGGAATGTTTCCAGTCACCCTGAAAAAGAGTCCACCAGAACCAGGAGGTATCAGATCCTTCTGACAGTGGGCACGTGGGTAAAATTGAGTTGCCAGTCGATCCTGGGTGAGATTCCCTGACAGATCTTGCAAGAGGCAGTGATGGCCTTTAAGAAGAACAAATCTAGTCAGGTGTGGTGGCGCACACCTTTAATCCCAGTGCTTAGTAGGCAGAGGCAGGAGGATCTCTATGAGTTTGAGGCCAGCCTGATCTACAAAGTGAGTTCCAGGATAGCTAGGGCTACACAGAGAAATCCTATCTCAAAAGGAGGAGGAGGAGGAGGGGGAGGGGGAGAGGGGAGGAAGACAAATCCTTGAGAAGGAGCTGTAGAAGTGAGACAAAGCCGGGCTATCGGGGCGAAGAGCTGGTGCACAGAGTGTGGAATTTGCTGAGTGTCTGAGGATGATAGTGAAGATGTGAGCTGTAAAGGATGCTACGGGGAGTGTGAGAGGGACCCACGCCTCCACAAGCTGTAGCTCTAGTCACCTCCCTTGGAGGTGATGGAGTCGTCCACTGGTGTGATTGGCAGTGCACTATTTCTATGGCCTTTAGCATGGCCATGAGCTGGTTATGGGTCCTCCCTTCGTTGTTAGCAGTCCATGCTCCTTCCAGATGGCTGTGTATGACAGAGGGATATGAAAGGCACACATGGAGTCTGTGAAGAGATTCAGAGAGTGTTCCTTTGCTAGTTCAAGGCATGGGTAAGAACTAGTAGCTGGAGAGATGGCAGCAGCTGTTCTTCCAGAGGTCCTAAGTTCAAGTCCTAGCAACCACATGGTGGCCCACAATCATCTGTAATGAGATCTGGTGCCCTCTTCTGGCCTGCAGGCACACATGGAAGCAAAACACTGTATGCGTAATAAATAAATACATTAAAAAAAAACCTAGTAGTTAGTCTGTTGGTTTGTGGCTGAGTTGAAAGGGCTCAATAAGGTGGTTCCTTAACCACGCTGGTGTCCCAGATGATGGCGCATCCTGCCTTTTGGAACCCCTGCATGTGAAGGAGCTACCGTCTGTGTACCAGGTGTAGGTAGTCTGCAGTGGAGGGCCCTCATGTATGTGTGTGGGATGAGGTAGTAGCTATTCTAAGGTCTCAGTGCAAGAATGAGATGAGCAACATCCGGTATTGACCAGTGGAGGAGCTCTGAAATGCTGAGAGGTGGGCATGCCTAGAAGGTAACTGTGGCATCCTCTATCGATGCTGCCTGAAGGGAGAGAACTTGGGAAGAGGTAGTGCTTGGAAACCTTGTACATTATGAGATAGGGTAGGTGGTGAGAAGAGAAGACAGAGGTAGGTGACCTGAAGGTTAACTCGCGTGCATGCGAGAGAGAGAGAGAGAGAGAGAGAGAGAGAGAGAGAATGTTTCACCATGTAGTCCTGCCTATCTTGGAACTCACTCTGTAGACCAGGCTGGCCTTGAACTCACAGAGATTTGCCTGCCTCTGTTTCCCAAGTGCTGGGATTAAAGAAAGGTGTGCACCACCACGGCCCAGCATGGTTAACATCTTTGATTCACAAATAAGAAGTTTGGCTGTGGTCAGAGCACACAGGAAAGGTGTCCATCATTAGACAATATGGTCTAGTTGTTTTGATAAATATGCAATGGGCACAAAAGAAGGTTCCCAGTTGGCGATCCAGGGCCCTGACCACATATCCCTCCGATATGGAATGTGTGGGGCCAGGCCTGGAGGAGGGCCTGTTGAAGCTTGCAAAAAGGCTTGGCAATGAAGCCGGGCGGTGGTGGTGCACGCCTTTAATCCCAGCACTCGGGAGGCAGAGGCAGGCGGATCTCTGTGAGTTCGAGACCAGCCTGGTCTACAAGAGCTAATTCCAGGACAGGCTCCAAAACCACAGAGAAACCCTGTCTCTGAAAAAAAAAAAAAGGATTGGCAATGGGTGAAAGGATGGACTCGTGGGGGCCAAGAGCCATGTCATATATAGGAGTGATCAGGAAGGGAGAAAGGGGGTCAAAGAGCATAAGGAAACAGCCACTCTAGAAAGGATATAAGGACCTAGAGTGACTGGATTAGGTCTTTTCTATTGGGGCTGATGGCCTTAAGAGTTGGAATAACAGTCCCAGATAAGCAACCTGCGGGGTAGGCAGCTGGACCTTAGAGGGTGAGACCCTATGTCTGCAGACAGGAAGTTGAGTAGAGAAGATGTGTCTGCCTAGCTAATTTGTAGACTGGATACAGGGAAGAGCATCAAGGTATTGTATGAGCTTGGAATTAAGAAAAGGCTTGAATGTAGGGAAACTCTCTTCATCCCCCTGATTGTTTACAGGACTTGTAAAGATTCCAAAAACTGCTGGAATCCAGAGTGCCACCAGGCAGCCATTTGGATTGGTATATCGAAGGGATAGCGAGGCCAGATCCAACTGTAAAACCGAATAAGTTTGGGACCCTTTAGGTTGCATGCCAGGTGGAGGGTTTGAGGTTTTCTCAAAGGCAGCACAAAGGGAAATGGGCCATCCCATTCCAATGGATGACTGGCTTACAGTTCGGACATTTAGTCCATTACTGTCATGGCAGGAAGCAAGGTGCAGACATGGCGCTGGAGAGGTAGCTGGGAGTTCTACATCTGGATCCACGAGCAGCAGGAAGAGACAGTGAGCTGCTGGGCCTAGCTTGAGCTTCTGGAACCTCAGAGCCCCCAGTGACACACAGACACCTTCTGCAACAAAGCCACACCTACTCCAACAAGGCTACACCTCTGATAATGCCACTCCCTATGAGGGTCATTTTAACTCAAACCAACACAGAGAGAGAGAGAGAGAGAGAGAGAGAGAGAGAGAGAGAGAGAGAGAGAGAGAGAGAGAGAGAGAGACAGAGAGAGAGAGAGAGACAGAGAGAGAGAGAGAGACAGAGATAGAGACAGAGACAGAGAGACAGAGAGACAGAGGAGAATGGTACCACAGTTTATGGTTGAGGGCATCCCCAAGACTCAGATCCAAGAGAAGACCTATGGGAAGCGGATCATCACCACACAGTGCACAGTCAGAGAAGACTCAGCGCCTGGTACCACGTCTTTTAAGTGATGCTAGAAGGCAGGAAACTAAACTCAGAGATAAAATCTCATCCAGAGAAAAGGTCAAGAACAGGGTTAGTAAAGAAGGCCAGCTGTAGCCTTAAAGACTACTCAAGGAATTGTATATACCAACCGAGGCAGAATCTTACCAATTGCCACTGTTGGTGGGTTGCTGAGCAATTGGTGAGCCTGTCTCTGGTGGACTGGAGATGAAGGAGAGGGTTTCTCAAATCCCAAGAGGGAGCAGAGACACAGAAAGAGCCTTATCCAAGTCATGAAACTAATGCAAGGGTTTTCCAGCACATGGGTGTCTTAGGAACTGGGAGCCAAGGAACTGCAAAGTCGAAGACCTCATACAAGAGATCCGTTGGGGAGTAGCACAGAATGGTGTCTGCCTCTGAGTGAGAACAGCGGGGCAGGCTTTCTAGGAGTTTTGGAGCATGGGCAGCGAGCTAATGGAAAAGTACAGTGCAACTGGAAGTGTTGTTTGGCTATCAACCCTAAGTTATGGGGGTGGGAATTTCCAAGCCACGAGTTGGGGGAAGGTCAGGGGCAGGGTGATTTTCTACTGGCCTGTTACCCTACATTTGCTTCCAAAGAATAGAGGTACAAGCCTGATATTTACACAACACTTTATCTCTTGATGGTCTTCTAATTTGATCTGTTGACACACACACACATACACACGAACACACGTGCGTCGTCCCCCCCCCCCCCAGAAGTTAAGGTCCTGCATATTCTTAGTCTCTTTCATCTTAATTTCCGATTCAGGGTCATTCGCTGATTGGCTAGGGTGGCTGACTCTAGTCCACAGCTTGTGGATGCGAGTTGGAGGCTTTCCTCACGGAATCCTCAGTCTGCAGTGCCCTTGGTGGGGTTTGTCAGGGGAACTTCCCTTCCCAGCTGAGGGTGCAGTGCGGGGTCAGTGTTAGTGTAGTAGTGACTGCCTGAAGCCTCCTTTACAGATGTTGCCTCTTGTTTCTTTTTCTGTTTCCTTGAGATCAAGTTTCCCTGCATAACTGGGGCTCTCCTGGAACTTTCTGTCTAACCCAGACAGGTCTGTACCTTGAATGTCCGCCTCCCTTGGCTTTGCTCTCCTGGGGTGACAAGCATGCCCCACTGCACCCCACTACATAGCCTCTTTCAGTCTGGAATGCCTCCATATTTGGATACCGACATTTTGGAAGAGCAGCCCCTACCCCCTTTAAAACATCCCTCCACTCAGTCTGAGAGTGCCTCTTGACAAAGGCTTTGCCACACAGTGTCCAATCACCTTGCTATGCACCATGACATTGTTTTGAGGTTGTTTTTTGTTTGCTTGTTTATTTGTTCGATTAGATTGCTGTGTAAGGAATGGAAATTTGTTTTAGCTCTTGGATTCAGAGGCGTTGGTCTATGATCAGCTGACTCCATTAATTCGGATCTGAAGTGAATCAGAACACTGTGGTGTGTATTGGCTGGAGATGTGGCTCAGCTGGCCGAGTGTTTACTTAGCATGCACTAAGCCCTGGGTTCTGCCCCCACTACTACATGAACACTACTACATAAAAGCTGCATGCTTTTAATGCCAACACTCCAGAAGTGAAGGCAGTGCAGGAGCTCAAAGACATCCTTACAGGGGCTGGAGAGATGGCTCAGTGGTTAAGAGCATTGCCTGCTCTTCCAAAGGTCCTGAGTTCAATTCCCAGCAACCACATGGTGGCTCACAACCATCTGTAAAGAGGTCTGGCACCCTCTTCTGGCTGTCAGGCATACACACAGACAGAATATTGTATACATAATAAATAAATAAATAAATATTAAAAAAAAAGACATCCTTACAGACAGAGTGAGCTTGAGTCCAGCATAGGCTATGACACCCTGTCTAAAATATAAAGAAAGAAAAGGAAGAGGCTAGAGAGATGGACCCGAGTTCAGATCCCAGCACCCACATGGTGGCTCAAACTGTCTGTAACTACAGCTTCAGGGAAAACAAACAACATCCTTTTCTGGCCTCTTTGGATATGTCACTCTTTGTGGTACAGGCGTGTGCATGCACACACACACACACACACACACAATCAAAACACAAATCAATCTTAAAAGAGAAACAAGGGAAGGAAGGGTCAAGAGTGGAGCGTAGTGGTAGACTACCTGGTGTGTGCCAGATTCTGGGTTGGGTTTCTAGAGCCAAAGACTAGAAGGGAGCCAAGTAAGCTGTCATTATTTGAATGTGATATAACCATGCACTCGTTGTCAATCAACCCGAACAAAGACTAGGGCAAACAGGCAGAGATCAGAGAGTCTCCAGGACAAGAGGAGCACGTGGAGTCTCCGCGAGGGGCTGGGGACACAGCTCATTGGGGGAACGTGCTCGCTACACCACACGTGAAGGCCTGACTTTGCATCCCCAGAACCCAACTATTTGGAAAGCTAGCATGTCTACGCATGTCTGTAACCCCGGTGCTGATGGAAGTGGACACAGGAGATGTCCCAGGCCTTGCTGGCCCCAAATCTTCAGAAACAGTAAGAAATCCCATCTTGACAGATTGACCTGACATCTTCCTCTGGGGTCTGCATGCAGCACAGAAACACACACACACACACGTTCATTAAGAAGATAACAAAATCATTTTATTTCTTTACAATGCCAATAAGCAATTACAAAATGTTACAAATAGCATTCACAATCCCAACCAAAGCAAGATTTAAAAAGGAAGAAAACACAAGATGTCATGTAGCAAACTTGATCTGGCCCAAGGAATCTTCAAAAGACTGGGAACGAGAGCCAACATGCTGTGTGTTGCCCTGCCTTGAGTGATGAAGGGGAGATATGTCACCATACCCCAGCCCCTCAAAGGGGATTCTAGGCAGGGGCTCCACCACGAGCCACACCCCAGCTCCTCACTGGGGGATTCTAGGCAGGGGCTCCACAACTGAGCCACACCCTAGCCCCTCACTGGTTGTTCTGTCTACTTTCTTATCCCAGCACTGGGGCTGTATGCGCATGTTTGGCTATGCCTGCTTTTTAACACAGGAAATGTGGATTTGAACTCCAGTCCTCTTGACTGCAAACTGAGCACTCTTCTCCACTGAGGCATCTCCCTAATTTCCTTTTTATGTTTTTGAGACATGTTTCACCATGTAGTCTATGCTGGCCTTCAGCTTGTGGTTCTCTTGCATCGTCTTCCTGAATATGGGGGGGGGGTGTACCGCCCTGCCAGTGGCAACCAATGCATTTGGAGAATATTTTAGTTATACGGCATTCCTAATCCTCAAATTGAAATCCGCAGTTTCCAAAACCCAGAGCTTTGTAAGCATTAGTGCTCAGAGTCCCAGATTTTGTGAGCTGTCACCTGTGCTGGGATGGGCTTTGGCCAAAAAGTAAGCTATTTTTGAGACATTTCTGCTCCTGTATTTAGCCTTCACCCATATCCCTGTGCTGTGGTCTGCAGGAATCAGGCAGTGAGATTTCAGCTGATAGAGCAGAAGGCCGACCCACTAGAAGGAATGCATTCTGATGGAAGCAAACCCAGTGCGCAAGGCGCTGGGCTCACCACCTTTTGCGTATAGACTGAGTCTCACAGTGGATCTCTTGTGAAGCCATGAGCACTCTTCCTGGGTGCAAGATTCAGCAGAGTATGACTTATTGGACACAGCTCTTTCCCATGTATTGGGTCACCCCCCCCGTGGGACCTACAGTGGGAAATTTAGTCACATAATCAATAACTTTGGTTCCCACGGTCTAATCTCTGCTTCGTTCCCTAGACACATCAGAAACCACGTCCCTGCAACTACCTTCCATTTGGTGGGACATGCAGTCAGGAAAGGAGTCACATATAGAGGATACAGATCACATTGGGACCTTCAAAAATAAAGGGTGTACAAGCTCAGAGAATTGTCTTTGTTTTGTGTATGTGGGTATAAACTGGAAACTTTACAGAATAAGAGACCAGCAGGATAGGAATAAAGAAGCTGATACAGAACAGTACATAGTGGAGAGTTCATTTTCACCCTCAGATGGAAGTACTGCACTTGCTGTGACTCTTCTTCTGAACCCTGAGGGGACACTGAGGCTGGCACTCAGAGGTCCCCGACATCCTTGTACATAATTTCAATAAATCTCATCGGTTCATCAAGATGGACTTTGGTGGCGCCCGCTCTTTGGTCTGTCCTCAGTTCCCTGTTCAAGGTGAATAGATGTTTGTATCTCCCCAGGAACAATGTTGCACACAGGGACTAGCAGGGAAAGGAAAGCGTTCAGTAGGAGTGGGCAGACAGGAGAAAGAAAGGGGGATGAATATGATTAAACATTACATTATAAACACGAAAGAACGCACCATAATAAAAACTTACTATTGGGTGTAATTACTATCTGCTGATTTAAAAACTTAAACAAAAAAGCAAAACAAGAAACAGGAAAGAAAAACGAAACGAGATGACAAGATAGTCCATTTCAGGAATTTCCTGAACCCTCTGAAAGCCTGCATAAGTGTGGATCATGATATTTATCTGGGAATCCTCAGCCTCGAGTACTGAGAACAGGACATTTCAGCTGAACAGCCACAACCTCACCCCACTGTCACCCCGCTGTCGCCACCCCAGGAGGCTCTTGGCCGCCTGGAACTCCAGCTGCAGGTGCTCTGGCGCCCTCTCCTGGCCTCTGTAGACAATGCACTCGCATGCACATACCCCACACAGACACAGTCACATAGAAACAAAGGACAAGAGAGACAGTACAATGGTCAAGAGCTACTGCCTGCTCGTCCAGAGGGCTCCAGTTTGGCCCCAAGCCAACACGGCAGCTTACAGCCACCTGTAACTCCAGTTCCAGGAGCTCCAACACCCTCTTCTGGTTTCTGTGAGGGCACTGTGGGCACACAGCACACAGACACACATGAGGGGAAAGGTATCCTGCCAGTTGGGAGCCAAGAAATACCACAGTCACACAGCACAGCAAACCTCACACAAGCCGTTTATTGGTAAAAACACAAGAGGGAGGCTGCCTCTGCCTCTGCATGGGAGAGAAGCGGCAAGGAACTGAGTGGGAGGCAGGCTTTACATAGGTTTCTTGGGGGCGTGGGCAGAGCTTTTCAGGGTGGCCTGGCATTGGTGGGATTTTGTGGCCTGATCTTGGGCCTTGTACTCTGTAGGGTGGAGCTTATTTGCCTGCATCCTGAGGGCTGTGTCCCCCTGCTAGAATGTTCTGGGGAGCAGGGCCTAGCAGGTTGGGAGGTCCTCAGGAGTGGGGGGTGTGGAGTTAGCTACTCCCATGCCATAAGGGGCTTACAGGCAAAACAACCATGATGTTTTTTTTTTTCTCATAAAAGTAATTTTTTTTTTTTAAGAAAAGGGAAAGAACTCTGACCTCCTTGGACACTGGAGAGCACCCTTTGAAGGAATTTCTGTGCTCTAGGGATACACAAGCAAAAGCCACACTTTATTCAGGAACATCAAAGTTATACACAGAGGAAGATCTGTAGATTTAAATCTCAGGAGGAGAAAAACAAGGTCCAAAAGGAAATTAGCAAATGGTTTAAGAAGCGAGAAAAAGAATCAGAGGATAAATGCAAGACAAGTTGAGAGGAGACATTGATAGGCACTAGGGAGGGGACAGATTCTCGGGGAGAAGCCAGTTCTGTGGTGAGAGCAGCCATTGTTGTTCCTGTTCACACGCCTTCCTTCGTGTCTTCATCGCTCTCTCCTTGGGACAGGGTCTCACGTAGTTCAGGCTAGCCTCACTCTGTGACTGTGGATAGCCTTGAACCACCTCTGAAGTGCTGGGATTAGGTGCGCACCCCCCCCCCATCCTGTAGCTCTGCTTCTCAGTGCCTAATATACATATGCACCAAAGCTGAAAGGGAGAGTGGATGGGGAAATGAGACAAGGCTGCTATGGGGGCAGCTCCTGGGATCCAGGTTACAGGCTGATTCCAGTATGGTTTGACACCCACCCGTTCTTTCTCAGGGTTCTCTTACTTCCCACAGTTCCCATGTTTTCCTTAAGTCCCGCAGTCCACTTCTAGGGTTCTCTTGTTTCCCAAAGTTCCCGTTCCCTTGACTCTCTCAGTTCCCACAGTCCCCACACCTTTAGTTCCCACTGTACCCATTCCCTCAGTTCCCACCCCCTCAGTTCCCACTGTCCCCACCCCCTCAGTTCCCACTGTCCCCACCCCCAGTTCCCACTGTCCCCACCTCCTCAGTTCCCACTGTCCCCACCCCCCCAGTTCCCACTGTCCCCACCCCCCAGTTCCCAC